>NC_037682.1:112882665-112897366 GCF_003255815.1 Theropithecus gelada | reverse complement strand
CTCTGTCGCCCAGGCTGGAGTGCAGTGGCCGGATCTCAGCTCACTGCAAGCTCTGCCTCCCGGGTTCACGCCATTCTCCGGCCTCAGCCTCCCGAGTAGCTGGGACTACAGGCGCCCGCCACCTCGCCCGGCTAGTTTTTTGTATTTCTTAATAGAGACGGGGTTTCACCGTGTTAGCCAGGATGGTCTCGATCTCCTGACCTCGTGATCCGCCCGTCTCGGCCTCCCAAAGTGCTGGGATTACAGGCTTGAGCCACCGCGCCCGGCCCGTTAATATATTTTTTAATTACAATCATCCTAACATTTTATCATTAAGCACTTCAGTCTGCATCTTCAAAATAAGCAATAACATTTTTTTCTCCATTACTCCAATGCCATTATCATGCCTAACAAAAAATTAACAGTAATTCTTCTTTTTGCTCTGTGCCCAGGCTGGAGTGCAGTGGCATGACCATGGTTCGCTACAGCCTTGACCTCTTGGGCTCAGGCAATCCTCCTGCCTTCAGTTTTCCAAGTAGCTGGGACTACAGGTGCATACCACCACACCTGGCTAATTTTTTTTTTTTTAACTGACAAAATTTATTTTTAGTTTTGTTTATTTTTTCAATTTTTTATTTCAATAGGTTTTTGAGGAACAGGTGGTGTTTGGTTACATGAATAAATTCTTTCCGAGATTTTGGCACACTCATCACCAAGCAGTGTACACTGTACCCCATGTGTAGTCTTTTATCCCTCATCACCCCCCTCACCCTTTCCCCTGAGTCCTCAAAGTCCAATGTATCATTCTTACGCCTTTGTGTCCTCATTGGTTAGCTCCCATATGTGAGTGAGAACATATCATGTTTGATTTTCCATTCCTGAGTCACTTCACTTAGAATAACAGTCTCCAATTCCTTCCAGGTTGATTCCTTTTTATGGCTGAGTAGTATTCCATACACACACATACACGTCATATATATGATATATGGTTAAACCCCACGCTACAGGAAGCCACTGTTCCCCACAGCTCCATGTAGTCTGGGGCCAGGTGAACCAAGGCTCCCAAGCACAGGCCCGAGCCGACTAACAAGCTTTTGTCTTATTTAGTTGGGAACGAATGGGAACAGGATTTTGGGAGATGTGGAAGAGCGGGAGAAATGAGAAAAGACAAAGGCAGCCTGGAGGGAAGAGAGATCCCTCACATAGGGAGAGAGAAGGATGTAGTACCTGCTCTAGGGAAGGGAGCTTTGAAGGGCTGGGGAGGGAGTAGGAGGTGGAGGAGGGGACAGAGATTTTGCTCTGTGCCCAGGCTGGAGTGCAGTGGCATGACCATGGCTTGCTACAGCCTTGACCTCTTGGGCTCAGGCAATATATTGAAGAGATGAGATCTCGCTATGTTGCTGGTCTTGAACTCCTGGCCTTAAAGCAATCCTCCCGCCTTGGCCTCCCAGCGTGTTGGGATTGCAAGCATGAGCCACTGCACCTGGCCAGCTGATTATATTTTTATTCATATCACTCTGCTCCCTTCCCATCTCTCCACTATCCCATATGGCTTCCTCTAGAGGCCATTTAGAACATAAAGTTCCAAAAATGCGGGGTACATGCCAAAACCAAGGTCTTCATGGAATTTTGTTTGTTTTTAATGTCTCAAGGTGACACACTAAGACAAAAACTCCAATCAGGAGACAATAGAGTGGTCATTATCATCAATCCACTTATAAGGCCAAGTTTTGGAATTCATCACTGTGTTACAAATCCTCTCCTCTCTAGATTTAATTATACAATAGTGAATGAATGGAAACATACATATCACATTTTCTTTATTCACTCATTGATTGATGGGTATTTGGGCTGGTTCCATACTTTTGCAATTGCAAATTGTGCTCCTACAAACATGCATGTCCAAGTGTCTTTTTTGTATAACGACTTCTTTTCCTCTGAGTAGATACCTAGTAGCGGGTTTACTGGATCAAATGGTAGATCTGCTTTTAGTTTTTTCAGGAAGCTCCACACCGTTTTCCATAGTGGGTGTACTAGTTCACATTCCCACCAACAGTGTAAAGTGTTCCCTGTTCACTGCATCCATGCCAACATCTATTATTTTTCATTTTTTTTAAATAATGGCCATTCTTGCAGGAGTGAGGTGGTATTGCATTGTGGTTTTGATTTCCATTTCCTGATAATTAATGATGTTGAGCATTTTTCCATATGATTCTTGGCCATTTGTATATCTTCTTTTCAGAATTGTCTATTCATGCCCTTAGCCCATTGTTGACAGGATTGTTTGGTTTTGTTTTGTTTTGTTTTGTTTTTTCTTGCTGATTTGTTTGAGTTTTTTGTAGATTCTGGATATTAGTCCTTTGTCAGATGTATAGATTGTGAAAATTTTCTCCCCTCTATGGGTTGTCTGTAAACTCTGCTGATTACTTCTTTTGCTGTTCAGAAGCTTTTTAGTTTAAGTCCCAGCTATTTATCTTTGTTTTTGTTGCATTTGCTTTTGGATTCTTGGTCATGAAGTCTTTGCCCAAGTCAATGTCTAGAATTTTTCCAATGTTATCTTCTAGAATCTTTATGGTTTCAGGTCTTAGATTTAAGTCGTTGATCCATCTTGAGTTGATTTTTGTATAGGGTGAGAGATAAGGATCCAGTTTCATTCTTCTACATGTGGCTTGCCAGTTTCCCAGCACCATTTGTTGAATAGGGTGTCTTTCCTCCACTTTTATGTTTTTGTTTGCTTTGTTGAAAATCAGTTGGCTGTAAGTATTTGGCTTTATTTCTGGGTTCTCTATTCTGTTCCAGCAGTCTATGTGACTATTTTTATACCATTACCATGCTGTTTTGGTGTCGATAGCCTTATAGTATAGGTTGAAGTTGGGTAATGTGATACCTCCAGATTTGTTCTTTTTGCTTTGTCTTGCTTTAGCTATGCAAGCTCTTTTTGGTTCCATATTAACTTTAGGATTGTTTTATCTAGTTCTATGAAGAATGATGGTGATATTTTGATGAGAATTGCACTGTATTTGTTTGCTTTTGGCAGTGTGGTCATTTTCACAATACTGATTCTACTCATCCATGAGCATGGGATGTGTTTCCATTTGTTTGGGTCATCTATGATTTCTTTCAGTAGCATCTTGTAGTTTTCCTTGTAGAGATCTTTCATGTCCTTTGTTAGATACATTCCCTAAGTATTTTATTTTGTTGCAGCTATTGTGAAAGGGATTGAGTTCTTCATTTGATTCTAAGTTTAGTTGCTGTTGGTGTTGTGAAAGGAAATTAAATCTTGGGACTCCAAACTCATTAAGCCGGAAAGGGATAAGTCAAACTTGGAACTGGGTCACGCAAACCTGCCTCCCCATTTTGGTTCCTAAATAAGATGGCTACAAGAAGAAAAGCTACATGCCTCCCCCGTATTTTGTCCAAAAAGAAATTCCTAGTGAGCTGCAAGATTTTTTAATGTGTTTCTGTTAAAATTTCACCATGGCAATGTAAACTGATAGCTTGTCTTTACAGGTGCAGTCACCTCTGGCCCACCAGACATAAATGCATATCTGATTGTTCCCCTACTGCATTTTTGTGTATATTATCTTATGTAAAATGCAGATTCTCTGAATTTTTCCTCTGTCCTGTTTGCCTATGTCATCTTATGTTAAAAAAAAAAAAAAAAAAAAACACCAAAAAAAAAAAAAAGCACATTCACTGGGCCAAAGGTATGAATGACTATTTTTCCCTACACGCCTCTTACATGAAAATTGCATACTTCTCAATATACTGCTCTTTCCTCCTTTAAATTTGGAGCCCTCAAAATCTTCTTCAGAGAAAGGCATAGACTTGTCTCCCAGGTGCGTGTCCTTAACTTTGGCAAATAAACCTCCTAAAATGAGTAAGCCTTGTCTCATCATTTTTCTCAATTGACAGTGTATAGCAGAGCTACTGATTTATGTGCATTATTTTTGTATCCTGAAACTTTGCTGAATTCATTTACCAGTTCTAGGAGCTTTTTGGATGAGTCTTTAGGGTTTTCTAGGTATACGATCATATCATCTGCAAAGAGCAACAGTTTGACTTCTTCTTTACCAATTTGGATGCCCTTGATTTCTTTCTCTTGTCTGATAGCTCTGGCTAGGACTTTCAGTACTATATTGAACAGAAGTGGTGAGAGTGGGTATCCTTTCTCTTGTTTCAGTTCTCACAGGGAATACTTTCAACTTTTCCCCATTCAGTACAGTGTTGGCTATGGGTTTGTCATAGATGGTTTTTATTACTTTAAGGTATGTCCCTTCTATGCCACTTTTGCTGAGGGTTTTAATCATAAAACGATGTTAGATTTTGTCAAATGCTTTTTCTGCTTCTATTAAGATGATCATGTGACTTAAAATTCTGTTTATGTGGTGTATCACATTTATTGACTTACATATGGTAAACCATTCCCGCATCCCTGATATGAAACCCACTTGATCATGGTGGATTATCTTTTTGATATGCTGTTGGATTTTGTTTGCTAGTATTTTGTTGAGGATTTTTGCATTTATGTTCATCAGGGATATTGGTCTGTAGTTTTCTTTTTTTGTTGTTATGTCCTTTCCTGGTTTGGTATTAGGATGATACTGGCTTCATAGAATGATTTAGGGAAGATTCCCTCTCTCTCTATCTTTTGGAATAGTGTCAATAGGATTGGTACCAATTCTTCCTTGAATGTCTGATAGAATTTAGCTGAGAATCCATCTCGTTCTGGACTTTTTTTGTTGTTGTCAATCTTTTTTATTACTGTCTCAATCTCACTGCTTGTTAGTGATCTCTTCAGAGATTTTGCATCGTCCTGGTTTAATCTAGAGTGTTGTATATTTCCAGGAATTTATCTATCTCCTCTAGGTTTTCTAGTTCACGCACATAAAGGTGTTCGTAGTAGCCTTGAATTATCTTTTGTATTTCTGTGGTATTAGTTGTAATATCTCATTTCTAATTGAGCTTATCTGGATCTTCTCTTTTCTTTTCTTGGTTAATCTTGCTAATGATCTGTCAATTTTATTTGTCTTTTCAAATAACCCGCTTTTCGTTTCACTTATCTTTTGCATTTGTTTTTTATTTCAATTTCATTTAGTTCTGATCTTTGTTATTTCTTTTCTTCTGCTGGGTTTGGGTTTGGATTGTTCTTTCTCCAGTTTTATGAGGTGTGACCTTAGATTGTCTGTTTGTGCTCTTTCATACTTTTTGATGTAGATGTTTAATGCTATGAACTTCCCTCTTAGCACACTTTTGCTATATTCTAGAGGTTTTGATAGTTTGTGTCACTATTATCATTCAGCTCAAGAATTTTTAAATTTCCATCTTGATTTCATTGTTGACCCAACAATCATTCAGGAGCAAGTTACTTAATTTCCATGTATTTGCATGGCTTTGAGGATTCCTTTTGGACTTGATATCCGATTTTATTCTATTGTGGTCTGAGAGAGTACTTGATATAATTTCAATTTTCTTAAATTTACTGAGACTTGTTTTGTGGTCTATTATATGGTCTGTCGTGGAGAATGTTCCATGTGCTGAAGAATAGAATGTATACTCTGGGCCAGGCATGGTGGCTTACACCTGTAATCCCCACAATTTGGAGTCTGAGGCGGTTGGATGACCTGAGGTCAGTAGTTTGAGACCAGCCTGACCAACAAGGTGAAACCCCATCTCTACTAAAAATATAAACATTAGCTGGGTGTGGTAGCAGGCATCTGTAGTCCCAGCTACTCGGGAGGCTGAGACAGGAGAATTGCTTGAACCCAGGAGGCAGAGGTTGTAGTGAGCTGAGATTGTGCCACTGCACTCCACCGTGGGTGACAGAGTGAGACTCCATCTCAAAAACAAACAAACAAAGAAGAATGTATATTCTGCAGTTGTTGGGTAGAATGTTCTGTAAATACCCACCCATTTGTTGTAAGGTGTAATTTAGTCCACTGTTTCTTTGTTGACTTTCTGTCTTGAAGACCTGTCCAGTGCTATCAGTGGAGCATTAAAGTACTGCACTATTATTGTGTTGCCATCTCTCTCATTTCTTACGTCTAGCAATAATTGTCTTATACATTTGGAAGTTCCAGTGTTAGAGGCATATATATTTAGAATTATGATATTTTCCTGTTGGACTAGTCCTTTTATCATTATATAATGTCTCTCTTTCTCTTTTATAACTGCTATTGCTTTCAAGTGTGTTTTGTCTGATGTAAGAATGGCTACTCCTGCTCACTTTTGGTGTCCATTTGCATGGAATATCTTTTTCCACCTCTTTACCCTAAATTAATGTGAGTCCTTACATGTTAGGTCAGTCTCCTGAAGACAGCAGAAACTTGGTCGGTGAATTATTCTTATCCATTCTGCCATTTTGTATCTTTTAAGTGGAGCATTTAGGCCATTTACATTAAATGTTAGTATTGAGATGTGAGGTACTATTCATCATGTTATTTGTTGCCTGAATACCGTGGGTTTTTAAAAATTGTGTTATTGTTATATAGGTCCGGTGAGATTTATGCATTAATTAGGTTCTATTTTGGTGTGTTTCAAGGATTTGTTTCAAGATTTAGTGCTCTGTTTAGCAGATCTTGTGATACTGGCTTAGTAGTGGCGAATTCTCTCAGCATTTGTTTATCTGGAAAATACTTTCTTTCCTTCATTTGTGAAGTTTAGTTTCACTGGATACAAAATTCTTGGCTGATAATTGTTCTGTTTAAGGAGGTTAAAAATAGGACCCAAATCCCTTCTAGCTTGTAGGGTTTCTGCTAAGAAATCTGCTGTTAATCTGATAGGTTTTCCTTTGTAGGTTACCTGATGCCTTTGCCTCACAGCTCTTAAGATTCTTTCCTTTGTCTTGACTTTCGATAATCTGATGACTATGTGCCTAGACAATAATCTTTTTGCAATGAGTTTCCCAGGTGCTCTTTGAGCTTCTTTTATTTGGATGTCTAGATGTTTAGCAAGGGCAGAGAAGTTTTCCTAAATTATTCCCTCAAATGTGTTCTCCAAACTTTTAGATTTCTCTTCTTCCTCTGAAACACCAATCATTCTTAAGTTTGTACATTTAACATGGTGCCAAACTTCTTGGAGGCTTTGTTCATTTTTAAAAATGTTTCTTCTTTGTCTTTGATGGATTGGGTTAACTTGAAAGCTTTGTCTTTGAGCTCTGAAGTTCTTTCTTCTGCTTGTTTGATTCTATTGCTGAGACTTTGCAGTGCGTTTTGCATTTCTCTAAGTGTGTCCTTGATTTCTGGAAGTTGGGATTATTTTTTATTTATGCTCTCTATTTCACTGAAGAATTTTCCTTTCATAGTCTGTATCATGTTTTTGATTTCTTTAAGTTGGACTTCACCTTTCTCTGGTGCCTCCTTGATTAGCTTCATAATCGACCTTCTGAATTCTTTTTCTGGCAATTCAGAGATTTTGTCTTGGTTTGATCCATTGCTGGTGAGTTGGTATGATCTTTTGGGGGTGTTAAAGAACCTTGTTTTGTCGTATTACCAGAATTGTTTTTCTGGTTCCTTCTCATTTGGGTAGACTGTGTCAGGGGGAAGATCTGGGATTCAAAGGCTGCTGTTCAGATTTTTTTGTCTCACAGGGTGCTCCCTTGAGGTGGTGTTCCCTCCCTTCCCCTATAAATGAGGCTTCCTCAGAGCTGAACTGTAGTGACTGTTTTTGTTCTTCTGGTTCTAGCCACCCAGCAGAGTTAGCTATTGGCTTTGGGCTGGTACTGGGGAGTATCTGCAGAGTCCTGTGCTGTGATCTGTCTTCAGGTCTTGCAGCCATGGATACCAGCACCTGCTGTATTGGAGGTAGCAAGGGAGGGAAGTGGACTCTGTGAGGGTCCTTGGTTGTGTTTTTGTTTAGTGTGCTGGTTTTGTGTTGGTTGGCCTCCAGCCAGGAGGTGGCACTTTCAAGAGTCCATCAGCTGCAGTCCTATAGGGAGGATGCAGACTTGCCCTAGGTACACCTGGTTAAGTATTCAGGTCTCTCAGGCAGTGGGCAGGGCCATAGAGCTCCCAAGGGATTATCACCTTTGTCTTTGGCTACCAGGGTGGATAGAAAAAGACCACCAGGTGGGGGCAGGGATAGGCCTGTATGAGCTCAGCCTCTCCTTGGGCAGGGCTTGCTGTGGCTGCTGTGGGGAATGGGCATGTGGTTCCCAGTTTAGTGGGGTTATATTCTCAGGGGGATTATGGCTGCCTCTGCTGAATCATACAGGTCACCGAGGAAGTGGGGGAAAGCTGGCAGTCACAGGCCTCACTCCACTCCCATGCAGTCCACAGTCCTAAAGGCCAGTCTTACTTCCACTATGCCGCTCCAACAGCACCAAGTCTATTTCCAGGCAGCCAGTAACCAGGGCTGAGAACTTGCCCCAGACCATGAGAGAGCCTCCCCTTTGAGAAAGCAAGCAGACTCACAGTTTTTCAGTGTTTTAGGGAGCCTGCGGGGGTGATTCGGTTCCTTTGAAGGGTCTGTGAATTCTCTTGGCTTTCCTGGTATGTTTTTGTGATAGTTCTTGGAGCAGAAGTTCACGATGTGAGTCTCCACACACTGCTCTGTCTGTCCGAGTGGGAGTTGCAAGCTAGTCATGCCTTCTATCCTCTGTCTTAATCCATGCCTGGCTAATCTTTAAATTTTTTGTAGAGATGTTGCTCAGGCTGACCTCAAACTCATGGCCTCAAACAATCCTCCCGCCTTGGCCTCCCAAAGTGTTGGGATTACATGTGTGAACCACCACACCCAGCACCAATAATTCTGTAATATCATATGCTATCTAGTCCATGATCAAAGTGTCTCCCCAAATTTTCCTCAAAATATTTTACGACAGATTTTCTTCCCCTAAATCAGCATCCAATCAAGTTTCAATCATTGTGTTGGCAATTGTTCTTTTTAAGTATCTTTGAGTCTAGAACAGTCTCTTCTCCCTGCCTTTTTGTCAGGACCTTGCTATGTTAAAGAAACTAAACTATACCAGTTGTCCTGGATTGGTCTTGGTATTTTGGGTAAGCTTTGGCAGTTTGTTAGATATATGTGCACAGTGTTGTTTATAGTCTTCCCTTACTGATTGTCTGTTTACTCTTTGTTTGGGTCTGTACTGATGTCTCCTCTTCAATCCCTGATATGAATAACCTGAGACTTCCTTGTTTTTTCTTTATCAGTCTTGTTAGATGTTTATCAGTTTTATTGCTCTTTTAAAATAAATAGCTTTTATTTTCTCTATTTCCTGTTTTCAATTTTGCTGATTTTTGCTCTTAGCTTTGTTATTTCCTGATTTCCTGATGCTCTCTCTCTCTGTCTCTCTCTCTCTCCTTCCAAGATGTTTTTCTTTTTTTTTTTTTTTTTAGTTTTCAGCAATTTGATTTTAATATATCTTGGTATGGATTTCTTTGAATTTATGCTCTCTGGGATTTGCTGAACTTCTTGAATCTATACATTCATGTTTTTTACCAAACTTGGGAACATTTCAGCTATTATTTTTTCAAACATTTTTTCCTATACTTCGTTCTTTCTACTCTTTTCCAGGATTCCAGTGACATAAATTTTAGATTTTTGGTATTGCCTTTTATGTTCCTGAGGCTCTGTTAATTTTTTCCTCATCTTTTCCCTCTTTGTTCTTCAGATTGAATAACTGAATAATTTCTATTGATCTTTTTTTTTTTTTTTGAGACAGAGTCTTGCTCTGTCACCCAGACTGGAGTGCAGTGGCACAATCTCGGTGCACTGCAACCTCCACCTCCTGGGTTCAAGCGATTCTCCTGCCTCAGCCTCCCAAAGTGACTACAGGCACATGCTGCCACACCTGGCAAATTTTTTGTATTTTAGTAGAGACAGAATTTCACTGTGTTGACCAGGCTGGCCTTGAACTCCTGAGCTCAGGCAATCCACCTACCTCAGTCTCCCAAAGTGCTAGGATTACAGGCATGAGCCACCATGCCTGGCCTCTATTGATCTATTTTCAAGTTTATTGATTCTTTCCTTTGTCATCTCCATTCTGTTATTAAGCCCAACTAATAAGTTTTTACAAAGTTTTAAACTATTATTTTATTTAGTTGTAAAATTTGCATCTGGTTATTTTTAAAAAATATATCCTATTTCTTTGCTAAGGCTTAATATTTTCCTATTTGGTTCAAAATTGTTCAACCTTACATCTTGGAGGATTTTTATATCTTCTTTAATGTGTTTGATTATTTCAACATTGGTGTCGTCTTATGGTTGACATTTGCTGATTATCTTTTCCTTTGCAAGATTTGTTTGTTGTATGCCAAATAATTTTAGATGACATTCTAGACATTTTCAATATTATATTATGAGCCTAAGTCTTATTTAAACCTTATGGAAAGTGTTTATATTTTTGTTTAATAGGCAGTCAGCCTGGTGGGGTTCAAGTCATATGTTCCAACCACACTTCTCTATGTATGGTTCCAATGTCACTTCAGTTTTGAAAGCCTTTGAAGTATTATTCAGATCTGTCACCACATATACACCACCTGGAGACAAGTCTGGATGGAGCAGTGAATTGAGACCACAGTTCAGTTTTCAACATCTAGGATATTTTGTTTCGGGTCAGATCCATCCATGTGCACCTTTTGGGTGAGCTCAGAAATTCAGAAACAACTTTCTCAAGTTCTTCCCTCTCTGTGATCTCCCCAGTACTTTTCAGATCCCTGTGGTTCCACTCTTTGCTCCTCCAGTCAGAAAGCTGGGGCTTAGTTGCCCCACTCTACTGCATACTTCCATGAGTGTGCCTGCATCTAGGGCCAAGCGGCAGAAGGACAGAGAGAAAGAAAAGTAACAGGTGTGCATCCATGATCTTGGGACCAGAGCTTCTCCCAATCAGAGAGGGAGGTTCCTCTTCCTCAGAGTTTTAAGTCCACGTGGGCCCTACCGCTGCCATTGCCACAACCACCTCGGGATCATATGGGGGCTGGAGCACAATAAAATGAAGGAAAAAGCAGAAGAAAATTGGACTGCTGCCCCCACTTCCCCTAAGTGTTGGGAATCCCATTTCTGTTTCCTCTAGCCAGAAGTAGCAGACCTCTCCCAGAATTCTCTCTGTCTCTTTCTGGTTCTCACAGTTTTCAGGCAACCTTCAATCCAGGCCAGAGGATACCAAGGAGAAAAATGGTGGGGGGCAGCAACTTCCTGCTGGTTCTGTGATATTTCACATTTTGGTCTTATTTCCCAATCCACTTGCTATCATTTACTTTTCAGCATACTCAAATAACTTCCATGCATTCTTTTCTGGTTCTTTATTTTTATGTTTTATTTTTATGAGACAGGTCTTACTCTGTCACACAGGCTGGAGTACAGTGGTATGACCACGGCTCCCTGCAGCCTCAAACACCCAGGATCAAGCAAGCCTCCCAAGTAGCTGAGACCAAAACTGTACACCACCGCATCTGGCTATTTTGTGTGTGGGTGTGTGTGTAATTGTGGGATCTCCCTATGTTGCCCAGGCTGGTCTCAAACTCCTGGCCTCAAGCAATCCTTGTGCCTCCGTCTCCCAAAGTGCTGGGATTACAGGGCCATTGAGCCCAGCCCTTTTCAGTTTTTGTAGCTGCGTTCGCTGGAGGAAGCAGGGTGGCATCTGGTTACTTCATCATCTATGCTTCTGTCTTGCTTTCTGAGGATTCTACCTCTGCCAAACAGATTGTAAACTGATGTAGGGCAGAAAGGGGGCGATCCCTTTCTTCCCCATCATAAAGTGTTATGGCCTACATCCCTATAATAAAAAACAGGTCAACAAGAGAAAAGCATAACAAATTTATTATATGCACATGTATGCATGAGAGTCATACAAAATCTGAACCCAAAGAGAGGCCAGATGGTTGAGACATAAATGCCCCCTTCCATAGGGGAGAAGAAAATGGGGGAATGAATAGGCCCAATGCAGACAATTATTAGTAAACGATTCTCTTTGCGAAGGTGAGGGGCAGAACCGCACAGAAACAAAGGTTGTCTTATTATGCAGATAAAGTCCCCCAGGTAATCTCTCTGAGGTGCTCTCTGAAAATTCTATGAAAAGTTTGTCTGGGTATAGTGATGACTCCAGTCTCTTCTCTACTTAGGTGGTTGATCTTTCCTGGTCATTTGATGAGATTCCTAGAGAGAGGATCTTAAGAAAATTGCATTTCTTCTGGAAAGATTCTTGCTTTCTTATTCAGATAAGGAAAGTTCAAAGAGAGAGAAAGAGTCTCTCCCTGTACCTGGTGAAGGATTTGGGGAACAGTGGACAATAAGACAAGGTTAGAGGAACCTTGATTCTGAGGCAGCTTCAAAGGCCTCTCAGCATGTAAAAGTGTCAGTCTTTGGTGTATTACTTTCTGAGCTCCAACACTGACGAACTAGGCTTTTAAATTTCACTTTTTTATTCTAAGATAACTTTACAAAAGCAAAAATCACTAAGAAAAATGTTGACCTCTCAAGGGAAGTAAAATACGTTCGGTTTCTTGGCTCTTCAGGTTACTTTGCTTCCTCTTTAAGATCATGGGCAAGAGAAATCCAAGACAGAGCCTGGTTATTGTACACCATACATATTGTGAAAGGAAAATAAATCTTGTGACCTCAAACTCACTAAGCCAAAGGGAAAAGTCAAGCTGGGAACTGGGTCATGCAAACCTGCCTCCCATTTTGGTTCCCAAATACAATGGCTACGAAATGAAAAGCTACAGACCTCCCTCATATTTTGACCACAAGGAAATTCCTTGTGGGCCCCAAACTCTTTACCCCAAAGCATTTCTGTTAAAATTCACCAGGGCGATGCAAATTGATGGCTTATCTTCACAGGTGCAGGGCCACAGAGGACAGAACTCAAGTCATCCCTCTGCCCACCTGACACAAAGGCAGATCTGATCGTTTCCTCTGCCCTATTGTCTATATCATCTTATGTAAAAACACAGATTCACTGAGCCAGACAAAGGCATGAATGACTATTTTCTGCCTACCCACCTCTTACATGAAAACTGTATTTCTCAATATCCCGCCCTTTCCCCTTTAACTTTGAAGCCCTCAGAATTACCTTCAGAGAAAGGCATAGACCTGTCTCCAGAGTGTGAGTCCTTAACTTTGGCAAATAAACCTAAAATGAGTTGAGACTTGTCTTGGCATATTTCTCGATTGACATGTGGTAACAACGGAGGCATCCTGAGTGCAGGTGGCCCAGGCCTGTGGCTGCCCTCCTATCAGTACTTGGTACTGGCTTGGGCTCTTTACAGCTCAAACCGATAGGACAATTTGCCGAGGTCTAGGGCCCCTTTCCTGCAGGGATCCCTGACCTCCCAACATTTTTAATTGGGTGTTTGAGGTTAATTTGCTGTTAAGAAAAACTCCTTTTTGCTGGGAGTTTCCACTTGCTTCTATCACAGAAGGTGGGCTTGTCAGCTTCTACATTGGCAGAGAGCCGTCTTCAGCTCGGGCCCCACCAGTAGGTAAGGAGCTGAGTTGGGATTCTGGTTTGCAAATTCTCTTTAATGACTAAAGTTAGTGTTAACAACCAGCTGGTCTTAATTTCTCCTTACATTTAGAGCACTCCGAAATGTATAATTTGTGTGATCGTTGTTTTGCTTAGCTGTTTTGTTTGTTTGTTTCTGTCTTGTTCGGGGGTTTTTCTGTATGTTTTCATCCTTCTCTTATCAGATTTGACCAACTCTAAGCCCTCTCACTTATGACTGTGGAATTTTCCACTCCAAAGAAATAAGAGCACCATGCTCCCCTCAGCCTTTCAGGGCATTTTCAGGCAACTGAGAATCATATGAGTGTCTGAGGGGAACGCTCCCTAAGACGTGCCATGGCTCTGAGTAGGTTACCCCCTCAGAAGAACACACTTAGAGTCTAATCTCAGCTGGCAGGTGCATATATGGAGCTGACCCCTCCCGCACCTTAAGCCCCTGACACACTGTGCCACAAAGCCATGACACAGGTGGATTGAACTGGTTCAGGGAGTAACAGCCCTGAAAAGCTAGGTCTGCAAGCAGAACATCCTGGGTCTCACATACTCCCTGACTTGGTAAATCTGAAAAAGAAATTAAATTATGGGGAACAAGGCCTCTAGGTTGGCTAAAACCCCAGCAACTGTGGAACATCAAGTTCCATCTTTAGAAACTCCAGCCGGGTACATGCAAAATACTTATGGCAAGTTGTCATGCAAATGTTTAACCAAGTGGACCCTTATAACCAAAGCAGATTCCAAATTACAATGGCCTAGATGAGGATCATTTGAGATGCACAAATTAGCATACCTGTGAACTAGGATGGAAAACACAGGCACAAAAACAACCAGAATGGGAGAGCTACTTTCAGTGGCACCTGGAGAGTAGCAAAAGCAGGGAAGATCACCTCACTTCCTCACAGGAGGCCAACAAACAACTCAGAAACGCTAACCAAAGACTCTCTAACGTTTTACCTCTTTTAAAGAAATCCTCGGCCAGGCGCGGTGGCTCAAGCCTGTAATCCCAGCACTTTGGGAGGCCAAGGCGGGTGGATCACGAGGTCAGGAGATCGAGACTATCCTGGCTAACATAGTGAAACCCCGTCTCTACTAAAAATACAAAAAACTAGCCGGGCGTGGTGGCGGGCGCCTGTAGTCTCAGCTACTTGGGAGGCTGAGGCGGGAGAATGGCGTGAACCCGGGAGGCGGAGCTTGCAGTGAGCCGAGATCACGCCACTGCACTCCAGCCTGGGAGCACAGCGAGACTCCGTCTCAAAAAAAAAAAAAAAAAAAAAAAAAAAA
>NC_037682.1:112842689-112882565 GCF_003255815.1 Theropithecus gelada | reverse complement strand
AAAAAAAAAAAAAAAAAAAAAAAAAAAAAAAAGAAATCCTCTAAATCCCTTCCTTTCTCCTTGGAGCACCCCCTCCCCACCTCCCCCTCTACCCTGACTGTACCCTTACCTCTCTGAACTTCTTGAACCAGATCTGTTTCCTCCTTCTTCTGCATGTTCCAGTCCACCATCCCCCACTTCCTTGTCTGCCACTCACTCAACAGAAGGCAGTAGGAGTCTAACTCCCAAGACCCTACTTACTATTGATTCCCTGGTAGCCTTGGTGGCAGCCTGTCATCTGGAAGACGTGGAGAAGGGGGACCCTGCAGGGTTCCTGCAGTTTTTGTGCTTCATTTATCATTTTTAAAAAAAAAAAAACAAAAAAACAAAAACAAAAAAAAACAAAACAAAAAAAAACAAGATTCAGTAAAGAATTCCTTTCACAGCGCACTCCCTGAAGGTAGAGTTCCAGGTATAATCTGCAGCCTGGAGACTTTGTCTACTGGAAAAGACATTTAATGAAGGACTCCCTTCAACCCCAGTAGAACGGCCATACCAGGTACTATTGGCTAATCCATGTGGTACAAAATTAGAGGGTATAGACTCATGGATTCACATCTCTCATCTTAAAAAAGGCACAACCTCCTGAGTGGACAGTGACTCCTGCCAAGGATCTTTGCCTTCGACTGACTAAACATTGAACTTTGACTCAGCACTAGAAGCAGATGACAGCTGTTGTGGACTGCTTAAACCCAAGACACAGGGCCAGGCCTGTATACAAAAGAACACCTATGTTTTATTTTATAATAGCTATTACAACTATTGTCTTAGAGATACTGGCAACTGCTGTCTTACACAGAATAGGGCACTTTCCTTGTCTGATTTAATGTCCTTTTAGTAGTTAAAATCAATTTCACAACCTTGCTTTTATTTCTCCTATGTCCCGACACCTTGTTGCCACTGCCACCCGCTGTCAGCCATGAAACAAACCTGTTTCTACAATGGGCTCAGGATTATGCAGACAGATTACAAAAGGATGCCTCTTGGATATGCGGATTCATGCCTCTTTCCAGGGGCTGCAGCCTGCCATGGCGGGTATCTCTCTTCCAAGGGCAGAACTGGATAAAGTATCAAAAATGTATTACATCACAGAAACAGTCTGGTATCCCTAGTGCTGGCATAACAAAAGACAATATATGTAATTGACCCATTAAAAACACTCTTAAGAGCAAGGGACAGGGGAAATGTTTTTTAATGGAAAGGATCAGCTCACTAACTCTCACTGTAGCATCTCCCCAACTAAAAGAGAAGGTGACAACTATGCCCCAAACAATGGCTCATTTTCAAAATGGGATAATGAAAATTTGCGTTGGGTTTATCTGGCTCACCCCTTCATTAGGCCAGTTTAGCCAAAATGCTCCTTTATGCTAGGAACAGGGAAAACACACCAAGGACCAATGGCCAAACAGTAGAAGAGATATGGGGTGGATACCTGGAGAACGTTGTGACCACATTATTATAAGACAAGACACAGACTGGCATTCCACCAATTGGGTACAGCAACCAGGTATTTATTGGCTACCTCCAAATGGGACATATTAGCTATGTGGCACTAACATGGCTGTAGTTACCTCTAGGATGTTATGATGATGTTCCTTAGGTAGTTATACTTGCACACAAGGATGAATAATTCAGACCCTACCAAAACCAGCAAATCTTTTTCATTTACAATCTTGCTGGACACATTCGGTATTCCAATGGTATGATCACTTAGCTTCAATCTTTGTACCACAAATAGGTATTGAAGATGTTATTATGGCATATAGAGGCCTAATATGGTTTGATTCTGTGTCCCAACCCAAATCTCATGTTGAATTGTAATCCCTGCGTGTTGGAGGAGGGGCCAGGTGGGAGGTGAATGAATCATGGGGGAGGATTTCCCATTTGCTATTCTCGAGATAGTGAATGAGTTCTCATGAGATCTGGTTGTTTTGAAAATGGATAGTGCTTCACTCCTTTTTGCTGTCTCTCTCCTGGTACCATGTGAAGAAGGTGCTTGCTTCCCCTTCGCCCTTCTGCCATGATTGTAAGTTTCCTGAGGCTTCCCCAGCCACATTTCCTGTACAGTCCGCAGAACTGTGAGTCAATTAAACCTCTTTTCTTCATAAATTACTCAGTCTCAGATAATTCTTTATAGCAGTTTGAGAATGGACTAATACAAGGCCCTAACAAGTTACACCCAAAAGGCCCTAAATGACAGCTGCATGAGTATCTCTTTGCTAAAAAATGAGGTCTTATGAGGAAAGTTCCTTATGAGTTCCTTATGAGGAAAGTTGTGCTGCAAAATTGTATGGCCTTAGATATACTCACTGCAGCCCAAGGTGGGACCTGCACCATCATAAAAACCAAATGTGTTTATATTTCAGACAAATCAAATAACATAACCCGACTTATGACTGATATAAAAACCCAGATAACCAACCTGTCAAATCCAAAACTCTCACTTATTGATTGACAAGTTGGCTGCTTTGGGTCCTAGGGAACTTGGTGGCAGAAGCTATGGCCTATAATAAGAATAATTTATGTTTTGTCCTGTTTTTACTTACAATGGTTTTATGGTATGTGCGTGCAAACAAGTCAACATGCAACCAAAAGGCCTGATTGCTCAAAGAATTGCTCTAACTCAGGAGGCAGTAGCATAGCCTGAACCAGCTTCCAGGTTTGCTTCCCCTTTGTTGCTATATGTCTGGCCTAGGTCCCTATATTTTTCTTTCCATTTCCATCTTTTCTCCCCCTATTTTTATCTTTGTGGGACACGACTTCCCAGGAATGAGCCTTCCTAGCAACACAGGACCTGAATTTCTAGGAGTAAACCATCCTAGTGATGAGGAACCAGCTCAAAAAATAAAGAAAAAGGAAAAAGCCACCTGAGACCAAAGACACATTTTCCTTCTAAAATGCTTTCTCCAAAAGATTTTAAAGAAAAGCTGGGGGTGAAGGATGTGAAAGGAGAATAAATCTCGTGACCGCAAACTCACTAAGCCAAAGGGAAAAATCAAGCAGAGAACTGGGTCATGCAAACCTGCCTCCCATTTTGGTTCCCAAATAAGATGACTGTAAGATGAAAAGCTACACACCTCCTTCATATTTTGCCCACAAGGAAATTCCTTGTGGCCCCAAAGATCTTCACCGCAAAGCATTTCTGTTAAAATTCACCAGGGCGATGCAAATTGATGGCTTATCTTCACAGGTGCAAGGCCACAGAGGACAGAACTCAAGTCATCCCTCTGCCCACCTGACACAAAGGCAGATCTGATCGTTTCCTCTGCCTTATTATCTATGTTTTCTTATGTAAAAATGCAGATTCACTGAGCCAAAGACATGAGTGACTATTTTCCCCCTACCCACCTCTTACATGAAAATTATATATTTCTCAATATCCCACCCTTTCCCCTTTAAATTTGAAGCCCTCAGAATTACCTTCAGAAAAAGGCATAGACCGTCTCCTGAGTGTGAGTCCTTAATTCTGGCAAATAAACTTCCTAAAATGATGAACACTGTCTCATCATTTGTCTCGATTGACAATTACCCACTGAGATAAATGCTTGTGATGCCTTAAGGTTCTCAGAGCACAAAGTAAGCCTAGGATCTCAATGTCAGCATCGTGGTGTAGGGGGAAAAAAAGGTTGCTGTTCATACAGAGCGGTCTCTCATATATGCCTCGGGATTTAGCTGCAATTCACAGAAAACCCTAACAATCTTGCTTTCTGAACGCTTTTTGAAAATATGCAGTGAATTGCCAAGACCAGGATGTTCTTCATCAAGGACTTCCGAGGAGATAGGATTTAATTTGCTTTTTTGTTGGTCTTCCTGGGGCGGGTGAACTCCAGGGAGTGATGTGTGGTTTCTGTTAAGTCAGCAAGCTATTGTTGAACAGAATTTCTGCAGATATTGTCGGTGGGAACATAATTTGGGTCAATGAATCATAAATTCTATTTTGGTAATTTGCCGAAGACAACATCGAAAACAGAGCTAGCCCAACGGGGAAAACTGGAAAGAGACACACAGCTCAATAGCATGGCAATAGGGCAGAGGGGGAAAGAAGTGAGACATTCTGCCTAACAGATTGCAGACTTCTCTTCAAATGATTAGTCACCAAGCAGGTTGGATTTTTTTTTTTTTACCTTCCAAGTCCTGGGAATGACTGCAAAGCAATTAACACAGACTATACAATCACAAACCAACAGAAATATGACACTTGAGGTAAGTCCCCTAAGATTCTCAGATGACTACCTCTGTTCAGTTTATCAACCCATAAACAATGCAAACTTGTCCCTTGGAGAAAATCCCCAGACCTTATATGCAACAGCCTTGTGCTGCTCACATTGTCCTCGTTTCTGTAGGTTACAGAAAATAGTCAGCTCATACACTGGCTTCATCTTTCCATCCTTTTGCTTCAGGAAATTCAGGTGCAGCTATTGGTGGTGGGAGGTGGATGGAGGAGCAGTGAAAATGAATGCAAATGAGGATGATTTGTTCATTAGATGTGGCCTTTCCTTAATACAATTTTATTCAACTTTATAAATGAAGAAACTGGAGATGAACAACAATAACAAATAACCCCAAGTCTCCATTATTCATTTCAGGGATTAAATCTAGGACCTTCAACTCAGATGCCCTTTTGTTTAGCTCCTCAGGATACTGGAGGGAGAGAAAAATTTTACCTGAGGGTTTACTCAAAACCAAGGTCAGACAACTCTGTATTTACCCTCTATCACCATCCTCTGCTCAGTCCTCAAGAGCTTTGTGCAAGGGAGAACAGCTGTCCTTTGTTTCAAACAAGGACAAGCAAGACAACTGAAGTTTAATTGCAATAGGATGTATTTGGATTAAGTGTGGGAAAAAAAATTGTTGGACTCCAAGTATTGTGAGACCAAGGAATGAATTACAGGGAAGAGTGACAACTTTTTTTTTTTTTTCCTAAAGATTTTGGAGACAGCTCTGTTTCTGGGATATCTGAAGACAGTCCATCCAATAGGACCAATTACCAGAATCCAGCCCCCAGAGCCTACCATTTCTATACTCATTCTTCTGGCTAATAAAGGGGGTTCCGCTTCACACCCTCAGTACAGGTCTCTCAGCCATGACCACCAAGGCAGACCATTCTGGTTTCAGCTGGAGTGTTTCTGTTCTCATGAGACACCAGTCCACAGGGGTTCTCTGTCTTACACGTGGAAGGGAAAGTGAAAGAAGCTTCTTTTAAAATGAATAATTACCTCCTTTTCATTGGGAAAAGGCCACTTAAATTTCCCAAGGGGGACAGAAAACCATCTCGCAAAGTTTAGAAGATATTCCTAGCAGCTGACCCGCAGCAACATCCTAAAGCTGGGCTCTCAGAATCACTGGATACTTGGCTCCATTCCAGTCTAATTAAGTCAGAAGGCTTGGGTAGTAGGACCCAGGCATTGATATTTTCGAAAAAGCTTCCCAGTTAACTTGAAAATGCTTCCAGGGTTGAGAAGCACCATTCTGAGTACAGCTGATATGCACCATCCTCTTTGAGATCTTTTTAGGAGTTCAAACTTGGCTAGACCAAGGGAAGGACAGTACAAAGTGTCTACTTATATGAACTGTTCCAGTTGACTGCCATTTGATTGATGTGTTGGAGGATTAGGGCCCCAGCCATCCTATTAAGAAAGCAAGTGGACCGCTGCCTGGCTGTGAGCCTGGAGGAAGCCACTTCAATGGCTTTGTTTCAAGAGCCAGGGAAGACAGAACCCGAGAGCTGTGTCTTGAAGGCTTCCTACAGGGAGTGGGAGCTACGATTTTATTGCTAGAGAAAGAGTCTCCAAGCTGTTGATGGATTACAAGCTGCTGATCCGTCTCCAGCCCTCAGAGGGCAGAATGTGAAGAATTCCAAAACACAACATAACAGTTGCCTCTGGTACAAAGAAGACACAGTAATTTGTGGAGGCCCTGTGGCTAAGAATGTAAAGGCAACCAAGCACTGGGGTTAAGAATTAGGAATCTGGATTTGAACCACCCTAGGTTCACATCCTACCACTTACTAGCTGTGTGCCTTTAGGTATATTACTTAATTAATTTGGGCTTCAGTGTCTTATCTGTAAAATGAGGATAATAATAGTAATTATCTCGTTTAATTGCGATGATTCAGTAAAATAATGGACGCGAACACTTATTTAAGTGCGTAATGCATCCAGTAAGACTTGCTTGTATGTGTTTTGTTGGAGCAGACACTGCAGCGGAGTCTGTGCTGATGCCGGTGGGAGTGGAGAAGGCGTTTCCTCATCACCAGGGCAGTGGCACTGGAGGTCTAGGAGGAGCTGGGAGGGAAAGGTGTTCTCCAGGACACCAGGCTTGTGCTGACAAGGATTCTCTCAAAGTCGAGGTACCCAGTTGCTGGGTACAACCCCAGCACTCGGTAGGGAAGGAGAGCACCTCTCATCCCAGGCTGTGCAGCCTGCGTCTGCTTAGCCTTTAAAGCAAGTGAAGTTGTCACCTGGGTCTTTGTCCTCCTCATCATCCCTAGAGATTCTGAGTGAGAAAGTCTGGGGTGGACCCAAGGAATCTGTATTTTCTTAAGAGTTCTCAGGATGATTTAGCAGCATGAGCAGGGTTGAGAAGCATGGTGCAGTCTGCTCAATGCAATTAAAAGGGTCATGAACACTCCTCTGCCCGACCTTGTTGGCGCACTCTATATTATTTTACTGCCAAAGATCATCAGCCCTGCAATTCCGCTAAACGGGCATTTGTTTCAATTAACAAGTAGCCTCTTTAAAATGCACTCGATGTGAAACCCTAGAGTTCTAGCACTTAAGATCAAATTCAGCAAGTGTTCAGAATTCTGAAGAGGGAGAAGGGTAGGAGGTGATTTGGGGACAGGGAGTGATGTGGGTATAGCAGACCTGGTCAGGGACTGAGAAGAGGGAGCTTTTGGCAACATGAAAGAAGAGGCCATATGGCAGATAAGCAAAGGGAGTACACCAAGAAGTGGAAGAGGGACCCAGAATGAAAGGACTGACAATTCCAAAGACAAGGAAGGTGTTTTTAAAACCAGCTAGATACTGCCTTTCAACTGCCGTTTACAGAGCTCCTACTGGATGGCAGGCATTGGGCCAAGTATTCTAACACCAATTTGATCTTCACAACAGTTCAGTGGCCAAGGTATTGCTATTACTACCTTACTAACGAGGAAGCTGAAGTTCAGCTACCTCGTCCGATGGAGCAGACAGGTGACATTACATCCCTGAGTCTTACGGAGTGGAGGTGAGATCGGGTGTGAGGGGCAAGAGCCAGCATCTTTGGAGAAAAGTTCTGGCTGGCAACCAGGCCTCCTGTCATCTTCATTCCTTTGTTTTCCCAGACACGTCCCACTGCAAGCGTGTTTGGCCCATCCTGTTCCTAAGGATGGAGGGTGAGAACGAACCCCAACTGAGCTACCATCTGCTCAGCCCTGTGTTCAGAGATTGTCAGGGCAGGGAGCTAACTAGATCTTGTCTTCTCAACTCCCAACCAGCAGAAATAGCAAACATCTTTGGAGATTCCCTTTACTTGGCTTCTGGTTCTCACTGCTAAGCATCACTATTAAATCTCAGGACCCTTTCCTGTGCAGGCATGTCTGCCTCAGAGACTGTCTATCTCAGTATACCAATTCCTAACAACCGGATGTGGTTGGCACCGAGTTGAGACCTGTGAACTGTTCCTACATAGTCTACATCCTTTGACTAGTTGCCCATGATACCGATGCCTGTCTTGAACCTCCACAGGCGTGGCTGGGCTCCTGATACCACGTCTTGTTCCCCTTAACTGCCCTCTACCCCCGAAGTTGGGCTCTATCCTCTGTACTGCTGCTGTTCCAATGGACTCATCACTTACAGACTTAAATATCATTGCTCTTTCAGCTTAAATTTGGTGTTTTCTGGAACTTCTTTCTGCAGTCCCCTACCTACTAGATTTAATCTCTTGGGATACCAGTGTGGCCCGAGTCAACCCAAGTGTGAGGGTTAATACTAACTGTCAACTTGATTGGACTGAAGGGTGCAAAGTATTGATTTTGGGTGTGTCTGTGAGGGTGGTGCCAAAGGAGAATAACATTGGAGTCAGTGGGCTGGGAAAGGCAGACCCACCCTCAATCTGGGTGGGCACAATCTAATCAGCTGCTAGCACAGCCAGAATAAAAGCAGGTAGAAGAACGTGAAAAGACTGACTTAGCCTCCCAGCCTACATCTTTCTCCTATGCTGGATGCTTCCTGCCCTCAAACATCAGACTCCAAGTTCTTCAGCTTTGGGACTCGAACTGGCTTCCTTGCTCTTCAGCTTTCTCCTCAGCTCAGCCTATTTTGGGACCTTGTGATTATGTGAGTTAATACTCCTTAATAAATAAATAAATATATATATATATATATATATATCCCATTAGTTCTGTCCCTCTAGAGAACCTTAATTCTTTTTAGCTCCTCCTTCATTTATTCACACTTATTTACTGAGCCCTTTCTTATACCTATGGCACTCAATCCTCAGTGAGCTAGAATCTGGGAATATATGGTGAATAAAACAATCCCACATCCATGGAACTTTGAGTTTAAGCTCCTAGAGCAGACAGCAGAGATACCTACTTTCAAGGATCATGGACGTTCGCAGAGGAAGTGCATTTAAGATGAGACCTAATGAAAAGTTTAGCCAGACAAAGATGGAGAGAAAGAAGATTCAGGGCATAAAGAGAAGTACATGTGATGACTGACTGCAACATGAGGGGTGACCTACTGGGAACTGGAGAGGTTTAATAGGGCTAGGGTGTCAAGCATGCATGGTATGTTACTTTTCTTGATGCTCGCATCATGTTGGTGTATCTAGCCATCTCTCTTTCCTCACTAGCCTATGAGCCCTGTAACGGCTACGTTTGTCTTTTTATCTTTGTATTCTCAGAGGCCAGCCCAGGAGCAGACACACACAGCAAGTGTCCAATAAATGCTTGCTGCACTGAACTATGTGGAAGCAGTAGCCACCGCCTTGGCCTTGTCTGGTGCGTCGTCCATTATTCTTACTTTAAAGATGACAAGGCTGAGGCCATCAGGTTCCAAACTTCATGCTCTTACCCACCATGTTATGCTGCCTTCCTCATGAATAAGGATTATTGTAGTAGAATGGAAAGAAAGTAGTCTTGAAACAGAAATATCCTGGCCTTGGCACTTACTACTTGAGTGGTTTTGAGCAGGTTACTCAACTTCTCTGAGCTTTGGTTTCCTTATCTGTAAAAGAGGTATGATTCCTAACACACTGTCATGAGTAAATAAGGAAAAGCAGATGCTTTCATACCTCTGACTTTTGCTTAGACCATGAAAATTTGTCTGTAAATATGTGATTCTGCTTATTCCTTCTGGTCTTACCCAGGCTCTATCAGCCTGAAGCCTCTGGAAACCTAGGCCTGAACCCTCAAAGCCCACAGGTCTGGAAGCCCTTGAAAGTTTCTGGAGGACCAGTGAGGCCTCGGAACGGATGCTGTTCCAAAACTCCTGCACTCTTCTGAGTCCTCCAAGAAGCAGAAGCCAAGATGGAATTAAACAAGCAAGGAATTTATTAATTAGGAGAAGTGGCTGGGTGCGGTGGCTCATGCCTGTAATCTCAGCACTTTGGGAGGCTGAGGCAGGCAGATCGCTTGTGCCCAGGATTTCGAGACCAGCCTAGGCAACATGGTGAAACCCTGTCTCTACAAAAAATACAAAAATTAGCCGGACATGGTGGCACATGCCTGTGGTCCCAGTTACTTGGGAGGCTGAAGTGAGAGGACTGCTTGAACCTGAGAGGTCCCGGCTGCAGTGAGCCATGACCATACCACTATACTGCACTCTGGGTGATGGAGCGAGGTCCTGTCTTTAAAAAAAAAAAAAAAAAAAAAAAGCCTGGGGAGGGGAGAAGTGCCTATAGGGGAGAAAATGGAGAGAAAGCTAGGAAGCACTAGCTTTGGAGCTGGCAGATCCCAATGTGAGTCTGACCAGAAATTGGAAGGTTGAGAGAGAGGCACCCTAGACATCCATGCAGTCTAAGGAAGATTTGGAAAGGCTGTTGGGGGGGGGGGTCCCTTGAGCCAACATTGCTAGAGGACTATTGTGCCTTCCAGGGTCTGTCTTACTAGCCCCACCCCTCAGTCATTAGCTGGGAGCAGCTCGTGGGAGGCATGTCCCCTTTACATTGCCGGATTTCAGAACGCAGCAGCTGGGACTCTGGTCAGTTATGCTCAGTGTCCCTCCTATATCTAAGTGAGAGGTAACAGAAAGAGAAAAGATACGTCTCCTTATTCCAGTACTTTTCTTCCAGCTAGGAAGCTTGTTTAAAGCAGAACATTGAGGATGATTTGGCTTTATCTTTGAGCAATTCCATCTTTCACATTATAACACCCCATATTCATATCTCAGAATTCTAGGATCTCAGAGTTGGCCATTTGAATTTCCTCTGCAATACTTCTGTGAAGGGGAGTCCACGGCAGACCAAGAGTCAGTTGGTTTCACTCTGGCTGGGGATGAAGAGATGGGGTCATTGGTGCCCTGGACAAGCAGCTTTCATTCCACTCTTGCCTGCAGGCTGCTGTCTTCTTCTTCTTCTGAGGGGTCAGCAGTTGCCTGATGACATGCTTTCTGTATCATTGTCCACCAGTGTTACCCAACCAAGTTGTGCAACAGAATTATCCAAGGAGCTTTTTAATAATACACATCTACAGGTCTATTTAATTGGGATCTCCAGTAATGGGACGCAGAAATCTGCATCTCCAAGAAGCTCCCAGATGATTCTCATGGTCAGCCGAGTGTGGAAATCATGATGAGCTTCACAGAAACTTCTATGAAGGAAGACTGTGCAGATAAGAGGGATTTACCAGTGGCATATGGATCCCAAACCATGTTTTGTTCCCTACCTGGGAACTGCCCTACATCTTGGCAGCCACCTACCCTACCTCCAGCTGTATACCTCTCCCAGCTCAAGATGCGTTTTCATGCAATATTGCCTGACACATGGTTACAGAGTTGAATGGTTCTTTGTACAGACCTTGGCATCCTCAAAGGGAACTAGTTTAGATGTCTTTCTTGCATGTTTTCAGAGGAATTTTACTAAAAACCTGGGTGTTCTGAAAGCTTATTTGCTTCCCTTAGTAGATGAGCTCCATCTTGGCCATTACGCTAGTAGAGTGTAAAACCAAAACACATATTAATACGCAGTAGAATCTGACACAACAAATGCCTACTTAACACACACAATCAGCTCTCCCTCCAACATGCCCGCCCATGGTATACCTCTATGTGATATGTGCGTGGCAAAACTGAGCTCAGCTCCCTGAGAGCTAATGGGTCCTGCTAGTCCTGCAGAGCTATTCTTGGGATCTGATGCCTAACCATGACCCCTGAAGGTGATTTCCATAGGAAAGTGTGATGGAGTTTATGACTAACTGTTTTACCACCGTTTGTCCGAGCTCCTGGCAACAGTTCTTGGAAAGTGTTCAAAAAGGATCATTGAACAGATAATAGTTGTTCTTTGTTTTGGGGTATGGTCTCTGATGATGTTTTGAGCCTGCTTCATGCCAATACCAACCTGGTATTGAAAATAAAGAAAATAGTATTACTAAAAATGTCCTATTTGCCAGGCACAGAGCTCAATGCTTTTCATGAATCATCTCACTGAATCCTCCCAATGACTCTGTGAGGAAGGCACTATTACTGTCATTTCATGGTTGGGGAAGCCCAAGTTTACAATAGTGATGGTCTTACTCCATGTGAAAGCTACAAAGTAGAGGAGCCCATACTCAGTCACCCAGATCAGCAAGTTGCAAAGGAAAACTTCTCTCCTTGTAGGAGGCTGCTCTAATCTGGATAACCTCACTCACTGTGAATTTCTCCAGGCCTGCCTATTGGGAGCCCTTCCTTCCCAGGCCCTTTCACAGTCGTAGATCTGGCTTGGTGTCCTCCTCGGCATAATGCCACCAGACTGTCAGCCCTGCACCCTCATCCACCTGCCCTCCCAACCACCTGGTTCATCTCCTTCCTTCTCAGGTTCCCTGGTGCCCCTGGCTTCTCCCTGCCTGGTGGTCTTGAGGAGGTGTTGGCTAAGTGAGCTTGGTGGTGATCCACCTCACTGCTTCATTCTTCTCCCACACCCCTGCAGGCTTTGGTTTTCTCCTTTGCCACAGGCACCACCAGTGAGTGACAGGGAAAAGAAAAGGCCCATCTTCTCATTCAATATAACTTTTTTAATAGTCCTCAATTTTGTGACCCTGTGAAGTTAGAGTCTGATTAATGCCTTTCTGTCCCAACTATTTCATTTACTTGCATTTACTATAATATAAAACATTCTTTTTCCTTCCCTGCCTCCCCCAACTTGACACAAGTTCCTTCAGGATCTTCAGGGCCAGTGGATAATATAAATATATTGTTCATCTCAAAATTGATCCTCTCCATGGTACCCGGTTAGAGCTTTGGACTGAGCTGGTGCATGCTGATGCTCACACAGCAAGGTGAATCTCTTTTGGTTTGCTTGAGCACAGACTCTGTCCCATTTACCTTCTTTGAGAGAGTGTCAGACTGACCAGAATGCCAGCTCCCTCTTTATTAGATCCATCTTTAGCTGTTGTCACCCAGAAAAGTAAAGCGGGCCGGATGCAGTGGCTAATACCTGTAATCACAACACTGGGAGGCCACGGCAGGAGGATTGCTTGAGCCCAGGAGTCTGGGACCAGTCTGGGAGATGTAGTGAGACCCCATCTCTACAAAAAATAAAAATATTGGCCAGGCATGATGGTATGCCCCTGTGGTCTCAGCTACTTGGGAGGCTGAGGTGGAGGCTCACTTGAGCCTGGGAGGTCAAGGCTGCAGTAAGCCAAGATCACAGCCGCTGCACTCCAGCCTGGGTGACAGAGCAAGATCTTTTCTCAAAAACAAAACAACAACAAAAAACAAAAACAAACAAAAAAACAACCAACCAAACAAACAAAACGGTTGAAGGGTTGAGGAGGATAAAGAATGTCAGATCTCACGCATGGTGTGTGGCCTGACCCACAAGATTCTGATTGGGCTGATAAGGCTGAAGTCAGAGGCTGAGAACTCAGCCTCACATTTCTAACTGTGCTTGAGAAGTCAATAGATGTTAACAGGTTTTAAAAAACAGAATAAAGAGGAGTCAATAGATGTTAACAGGTTTAAAAAAAATAGAATAATGTGTCTGGGCAGGGGAAGATGACACATTGAAACAGCCAAAGAGCTGACGTTCTTTGTTGCTGCTCTGACTTTGACATGTGATCAGTCAGTCATGTGGTAAATATTTAGTAGATCTCCTCTAAGTACCTGGGAACATCATCATGAAGAAGACATACAGGGTCTTGGTCTTCATGGAGCCAAGAGTCAGTGAACCCCGAGTGTCTCTGTGCCATTCTTCCCTACTGAGAATGATGTTGAATGAGGAAAGGCCAAATAGGTTACTTTTTCTAAAACGTTTGGAGTATCCAGGAGTCTGAGGATACAGGAAAAGCAAACTCAGTTTCTTCTACTACACTCTCACAACACACTTCTGACACCAAATGTGTGGGGGTTTTCCCCACACACCAAGCAAGCCATCGATTCTGCAACCAATGCCACCTGGGTATCCTCTAACTCAATTCAACTCTGACACTACCTAGCTGGAGATAGCATCAGGTCCTACAGGCTGAGGGCTCAGTCCCACAAGCCTGTCCCCACTTACAATTATGAATAATACATTGTCACCCATATTTCCAGCCCCACAGGTTATAAATTGTGGTTTCCACTATTCCCTCCTCAGGTTCGACTTATTTGCTAGAGCAGCTCACAAAACTCAGGGAAACACTTTCCTTATACTTATAATAAATTGGTTTATTATAAAGGATATTACAAAAGAAACAGATGAAGAGATGGAAGAAAAGCATAGAAGAAGGTATGTGGGAAGGGTCCTGGAGCTTTCATGTCCTCCCTGGGTGTGCAACCCTTCCACGTGTTTAGTGATCTGGAAGCCCTCCAAACCCTTTCTTTGTGTTTTTATGGAGGCATCATTACGATTGAGTAAATCATTGGCCATTGGTTATCAAGTTAACTTTCAGCCCCTCTCCCCTCCCCAGAGGTTCAGGGATGGAGCTGGAAGTCCCAACCCTCTAATCATGCCTTGTGGTCTTTCCTGTGACCAATCCCATCCTGAAGGCACATAGGGGCTGACAGCCGTCAGTCAACTTATTAGCATACAAAAATATCACCTTAGAGATTAGGAGGATTTGAGGAGTTGTATGCCAGGAGATGGGGATGAAGACCAAATATATATTTCACAATATCAGAGGGAGAAAAACTTGAATTTTATTTCATCAGTTATTCAAGCCTTTCAGTTTGGAACAGCACAGTGATAAGACGGAGATAGGAATGAGGAAGGAGAGAGATAAACAGGCAACTAGTCAGGACTGCTTGCCCTAGATGTGTTTAAATGTCCTAGATGTGTTTAAATGTGATTATTGACATAACCTCTCTGAGCCATGCCATCCTTAGGGTATCCTCTTTAGGGCTTTTATTAACTCTTTTGCTCAATCATTCGTTTGCCAAATATTTACTGTGTACCTACTGTATATCAGGCACTGTGCTAAGTACTGGGAGCTCAAAGTTAAGATGTGAGCTTTGACCCCAAATTAGCTTTTTGTCCAGTGGTTGAGATTGTCATGTAAATAAGCTATCGTGTATACTACAATAAAGGTCTGTATGGGATATAGTGGGACACAAAGGAGAGATTCGCCAACTCTACCTAAAGAAGTCAGCATCTCTTGAGCTGAGGCCCAGTGGATGGTTATGAGGTCACCTGGCAGACGAAAAACAATATGGAAACAGCAAGGCAAGCTAAACAAATGACAGGAATGTTTGCAAAGCTAGAAGATGAGATGGTGACAGTGTTTAGGAGCACGAAGAGGACAAAAGAGGTAATGATTAAATGTGAGAATGGAGAAAAAGCCACTAGAGCATAGGAGCCTAACATGTCATGATAAGGAGTTTGGACTTAATCCTGTAGGTCATGTGGAGTCACTGATGCTTCTTAAACAAGGAAATAACACTCTTGTTTGCATGTTTTATATATTTTTTTTATAAATCATGATGTATTTTATAAAGTTTACTCTGTCAGGGAGATAGACTGAAGAAAGTAGGGTGAGACCAGAAGCAAGAAAACCATCTAGAGGGGTATTTGTCAATATTCCAGTTACAATTCACACACACACACACACACACAAAACCCTACTTAAATTAGCTAAGCTAAATTTCTAGAGAGACAAAGTCACATAATTGAGTGCAAGGGCTTCAGGCACAGCTGGATCCAGGAGCTCAAACAAGGACATCAAGTGTCTCTCCATTTCTTAACTCTGCTAGTTTTCTCTTTTCTTTATGTGTTATGTTCTCTAATACCACAGACAGATTATGTCCAATGGCAGGAAGGATGGTTGCTGGAAACCTCAAGTCTATATTAATCATTATAGCTCTTGGTTCAGAAGTAAAATAGACCCTCTTTTTCCCAGAATCCTTATATCAAATTTCATGGGAGCATTCTGATGGGCTCTGTGTAGAACATGTCTCCCAGTGGACAAGAGTTTTGGGCACTATGACTGTCCCATGGTTATGTGGCCACTCCTGTGGACTGGGGCAGCAGGTGTATCTTGACCATCAGTTTCCCCAGGAAAAGGAGGAAGGGCACTTCCCTAAAAGATAAACTGGCACAGTTACCAAAAGAAGGAATAGCAAGTGTGTAGGACAGATACAACTAGATCTTCCACAGTTAACTTCATTTAGGTAGAAACTAATGAAGAATTGGGCTTGAAAAGGACAACATAGACCCAATGACTTTTTAAAAAACAAATTTTAAAGACTTAGAATGAACCAGATTTTGTGATAGAATAGGAAAGATAGGAGCAGAGGGCCTTTTGCAAAATCTTAGGGCTCTTACTTGGATGAATACTTTTGGGGCAGTGTATTTAATTGAAACTGAAAAATACTGGCCCAGCGCCATGTCTCATGCCTGTACTCCCAGCACTTTGGGAGGCTGAGGTGGGTGGATCACCTGAGATCAGGAGTTCAAGACCAGCCTGGCCAACATGGCAAAACCCTGTCTCTACTAAAAGTACAAAAATTAGCCTGATGTGGTGGCAGGCGCCTGTAATTCCAGCTACTCTGGGGGCTGAGGCAGAATCCAGGAGGACTCAATCCTCCTGCTTGAATCCAGGAGGCAGAGGTTACAGTGAGCCAAGATCGCACCACTGCCCTCCAGCCTGGGTGATAGAGTGAAATACTGTCTCCAAAAAAAAAAAAAAAAAAAGCCTAGAAGATAAGTAGGTTTGAGCCACTGGAGTGGGTAGATGCAGATGGTGAGTCCAGCTACGAGTGCTCAAATGGGCTGCAATGGAGTGTTCAGTAAGGGTGCATAATTTGCACTGAGATTGGTCAAGGATTGGGTGAAAGGAGGGAGATGGTGGTTAAATGAGAATGAGACGTGGGGGAAACTAGGAGCCCCTTCCTCAGGACTGACAGCTGTCTCAATCACCAGTCCAGAGTCAGGTTCATTGCAGTGAGCCCCATTGGCTGTCAGTGCCAGGGTATTGATAAATATGCTTGATGAGTGCATGCAAGATTGAAGGATATTCACTGTCTTCATGTTTGTATCATATGTTCTGTGTGGAGCAATTCACATTCTGTGTGTAGGATGCTTGTGTAGCTCATTTATATTACAGTTTCTGTGCAAAGGCTACTGCTGGTTCCTAGAGCTTTAGAGGACTTGGCGTACTGAAGACCAAGAGGGCCTTTGTGGTTCGGGTTGCCTGTCAGGTGAGGAGTTGTCCTGGAGAAGGCTGTTAAGAAGCAGTGATTTCTGAAGAGCAGCTTTCTTGCCAGGCTTATTGGCAGAGAATGCAGGGATGGTGGCAGCTCCCTCGGGTTTGGGGAAAGGCTGGTTGGCAGGGCTACAAGAGGCTCCCAGCTGCTGAAACTCTCTCAACTGGCTTTATGGACTGAGAGAGAGGCAGTGGGAGCTGCCAAGGACATGACATTTCTCATGCTAATTAGGAAGGGAGGCAGCATCCACAGCTGTGTTGATTTATGTTTTGATGCCGGACATTAGGCCTTGTCTAAGGATAGGTGAGAACAAGGACCTCTGCTTTGGAATCACTCCCAGAGCTTTTGTGTTCATCTCCTCTGTCCTCATACACACACAGAGTGCCTGAGCTCAGCCTCTTTTCATGCTGCCTGTACTGGGGTCACCAGTCTCCCCCTCCTAACCTACCCTTATAACCAGAGCAGATCAGAGCTGAGACGGGGAGCATGTGCCAGCTCAGGGGGAAAATGGCATGCTTTTGCTCTTATTCGTTAGTTATATGCTCGCCCATGACACCAAGCTTTTTGACATCTGTGGGCATCTTTGGGGGAGGAAACTCCTTCTGTCTGCAGTGATCCTGATGCTGTGTGTGCACACACGAGTGCAGAAGGGCTTGTGCATTCTTGGAAAGAGGCCCACAATACATTGTTAAATGAAAAAAGCAAGTTTGAAAATAGTACAGACAGCATGAACCTGGTGTCATGAAATATATTATGAATACATATATGTGTCTATGTAGTTATATACAAAGAAAGCAAGGGAGAATAGATGTTAAAATGTTAGTAGTGGTTTTCTCTGTGCTATGTGATTCAGGGTGGTTTGTGTGAATACGTATGTTTTGAATTTTGGCTTCTTTATTCTTATTTTCTAATTTTTCTTTAATGAGTATATACATAGAGAGAACTTATATAATAAGAATACTACTATAGCCGGGCGCGGTGGCTCACGCCTGTAATCCCAGCACTTTGGGAGGCCGAGATGGGCGGATCACGAGGTCAGGAGATCGAGACCATCCTGGCTAACACGGTGAAACCCCGTCTCTACTAAAAAAAATACAAAAAACTAGCCGGGCATGGTGGCGGGCGCCTGTAGTCCCAGCTACTCGGGAGGCTGAGGCAGGAGAATGGCGTGAACCCGGGAGGTGGAGCTTGCAGTGAGCTGAGATCCGGCCACTGCACTCCAGCCTGGGCGACAGAGCGAGACTCCGTCTCAAAAAAAAAAAAAAGAATACTACTACTAATGATAATAATAATACACATCAGGCAACAAGAGACTCAAATGACCTACTATCCTGATGCCTCTACAACACCTGAAAAACAGTCAGGAAGGACCTGTGAGAAATCAAGACAGAAAATGTAAAAGGGTTCAGAGGACTCTGCCTCTCAGTCCTACTTGGGGTTTTTGCAAGTCTGCATCCAACATGCACGCACTTCTAAGTGTGTTGACCCATCTAGAGGATGTGTTGTCCGAGTCTATCCATGCAGGGAGCAAGAGAAGACGGGGTGACTAAGCTGAAGCAGGATTGGAGGTGGGGGCGGAGGTTGGGGCGGAGGCAGTGGGGGCGAGGTAAATAAAATACAAGCAGAACTTTGCTGACTATGTTGACTAACTGGGATTTTTTGCTGCCAAATTACCTGTGAACAATATTCATATGGCTAGGCTAGGTTACTCGAGCAAAGCAAGCAGGACTCACTCCATTAATTTTTTTTTTAATTTAGAAAAACGCTCCTTCTATTACCCATCCACCACCCCAACCCCTATTCTAGGACCATAAAACCCACCACAAAATTTGAGTCGCTGAGTTTCTTGGAGTCTGACACAGTTGGAAGTGTGAAATGCAGCCATCTGGCCGGCCAGAAAGCACGTGGTTCTGAAATATTTATTTCCATGAAGCATTAGCTATGATTTTTAACCATGTGTTGGAAGTTCAGAGCAGAAGCAAAGCTTGGGGCTCCGGCCAGCCAACCAGGAACTGCTGGCTGAGCTTCTCCTCTGAGGAGAAAGTAGGTAACAGGGAGAAAGGGAAAAATTAATGCCTGCCTTCCTTCCCCCTTGGTAGGCCCTTTTGTGGTATTTTTGTAGGGATGTTGGTTGAGAGTAGAGTCTGCTGATGCCGAGATGAACAACCCAGAATACTCTTGGAGGCCCCGTGAGTGTTGAAAGTGTTTTACAGAGCTGGGTAATTACGAGTGGAGGAGGAGAGTCCATCTTAATCAGCAGCGTGAGTTTAAATTTTGAACTCCCTGGTAAAGTATCTGCAAGGGCCATTACCTTTCATTAATTACGCAATAAACAACTCTTCAGTGGAAAAGGACCACTGGCTATGGGAGGCAGCAGAGTTGGGGCAGTTCAGGTGCCCTTTGGGTGACAGTCACATCCTGGACCCAGGGAGACAAATGCTACTGCTGCAGTGTCCTGCAGAGCAGCTCAGCTCCGAGGGGACCAGCCCCTTTCCCAGGATGGGAGACAGATCCCCTCGTCCACATCCAATGGAGTCATTATGTGCTATTTCCCTATCTACTATTGTCAAAGAAAATGGGAGCAGCAAAGATGGAAAGAACAAAGACTTTTTTTGTTTTTGTTTTGTACATTTCCAGCTGAAGCAGTGAATATTGAATCACTTTTACGTGAGAGATGTTCTTGGGACTTTTCCAGATTATTTCAAGAAGGCAAGCACTCTCTGAAAATGAGCATTCTGCTTTCGGGTTCATTTCTGAAGGCCATCTGTGATTGATTTACTAGAGTGCTAATAATATTTTGCTTTCCTCTGTTTTCTCTCCAAAGCATCCTAAACTTCTTCCCTAATGCTGTATACCCAGCTCAGCTGTAGAGAGGCCAAAGTCACAGACTGTAAAGACTCCATGGTATTCACAGTTTTATGGGAAAGCTAACTTATGGGCTGGTGGTTTTCCTCCTAACCCTAATGTTAGGGGCCGGGGGGAGCATCTTCTATTAAAACAGAACTGTACCTGAGATCTGAGGTTTTCTTTTATGGGATATTTTCTCTACTACAGAAAATAAAGTCATAGAAAAAAAAGAGTGCTAGGGCTCCAGAGAAGCCAATAAGAGGCGATATGTCAAACCTAGCTGTAACACTCACAGCTGCTGATGAATATTGAGCCAGACGCTGTGCTAGGCACTTGTCATAGATGATCTCATTTAATTTTTGACAGCTCCGTGAGGAAGGTACTAGTATGACCACATCACAGATGGGTAAACTGTGTTTTAGAAAGGTTAAGTAACTTGCCTAAGCCTTACTTAGGCAAGGAAGGATCTGACAGATCTGACAGGAGGCGGGGCTCAGGTAGAAATGCTGTTCATGCACCGCTCACCTCCTTCTGTGCAGCCCAGTTCCTAACAGGCCACGGATGGGTATTTGTCTATGGCCTGGGGGTTGGGGACCCCTGGTCTACACGATCTTCACTCTCTTCGCACTGTGGCTTCTTGGCGTTAATAGCAGCCTATTTGCTTAAAGGACTGAGGGATCTCCTGCCAGAGAACTTATCCTGAGGGAGAGAACAGCAGGAGAGGAGCAATCCCAAGTACAGGGTGGGGCCAGTCTCTAGGATTTGTCCCAAAGACCATCTATGAATCCTATAGAGAACCAGGAAAGATCGATTATTTAATAGGTCTATTTTCATTCTTCTCTTGATACTACTATTGCATGCACGTGGCTCATTAGAGAAACTTTTTAGAGCATCGTGGTAGAAGATACCTTTAGGTTTATTTGTCTAGCTAGCCCATTTTCCTTGACACTGCCATTTACAATTATGGGGGCGACTCCTGGCAGCTATGTGCCAGCCTTGTACTGTGCCCACTCCTTCCTCACCCCACCTCACTACACCTACTGGTGCAGAGCTGAGCTCTTGGCTGAAGCTGGACCAATCAGAGTCCCTTCCTAGGAATTAGGAATTGGCACTGAGACAAGGTTAATGGCTGGACCTTAACATGTTAACATGGGAACCATTTCCACTGACTAATTGATGCACCCAGAAAGCTGGTCTTCAGAGAGAAAAAAATAAATCATTTACAGAGAGAGGAGCAGAGCCAAAGGTGGAGAGCAAACATGCCAGCTTTCCAGCTTCTGTTTCCAGTCCTCTTCATCGGGCCTTTGGCTGTGGACACAATCTTTTTTTTTTTTTTAATAATAATAAATTCCTTTTTCTCTTAAGCCAGCTTGAGATAGTTTCTAAACTTGCAACAGAGAATGCTAACTTTTCTCAGTTGTATGAGTTAGTACCCGATATAATCTGTTCACTGGAACCAGGTGGTAGGTCCATTTCCTCCGTAGATAAATTAATTTTGCTCAGTCCTGAAGCAACAGTTTATCTGCTTATCTGTGTTCAGAAGGTGGGGAAGACGGTATGTATCAGCGCCACTGGTAGATAAACAGCCTAAAAGCAAATGCACTTTTGATAGTGAGCATCTATTATCTTGGAATATGATTGACGGCTCATTATCTAACTTTTTTTTTTCCTCCCTCTTCGTGCAGCCTACCACCCTGAGGATGCTAGGTGAACAAATCTTGTAGACAAAAGCAGTTCCTTTTCTTTACATCCCCAGGAAGATGTAAGGCAGGAAGACTGAAAGTCTTTGCTGTTGTCACAAATCAAATAGATAAACTGGGAAGCCTGCAAGGATCTTAGCAGCTGGCCTTGGGAAAGGGGACTAGCAGGAGTGAGAGCCAGGCAGCTCTGGGGATAAATAAGCCAGCTGCAGGGTCAAAAGGACTAAAGCAAGCTGCAAAGTTTCATGACAGAGCAAGGCTGCAGTCTCCACCCTCCTTCCTTCACATCCCCTGGAGGGATAGCTGGTCAGGGATAAGGTGCCTGCATTCATTCCCTAGGCTCTGTAACTAAAGGACCACAAACGGAGTGGCTTAAAACAGCAGAAATGTATTGTTGTACCGTTCTGGAAGCGGGAAGTTCAAAGTCAAGGGGTTGGCAGAACCATGCTCCCTCTGAAACCTGTGGGAGGATCCTTCCTTGTCTCTTCCAGCCTTTAGTAGCCTCCATGGCCTGCAGCTGTGTAACACCAATCTCTGCCTGTGTCATCAGGTAACATTCTCTGTGTCTTCATGTGGTCTTCCATCTGGACACGTTTGTGTCCGAATTTCCCTCCTCTTATAAGAACACCACTTTTATTGGATTAGGGGCCCACCCTACTACAATATGACTTCATCTTAACTAATTAGAATCTGTAATGACCCTATTTTCAAATAAGGTCACGTTCTTGAGATTCTGAGAGTTAGGACTTGAACATTTCTTCTTGAGGTAGGGGGCATCATTCAAACCATAACAGCCTCCACAGGAGTCTGGCAAATTTGAGCTCGACTTAAAGCAATGTAAATATTCCAAGGAGCCTGATACAGTGGATGTATTCAGGGAGCTGATGAGACTAGTGGTCAATTGACTGGCCACCAGTCAGAAGACAATTTTCATCAAGAGACAAGATTTCGAATTTATCCTAAAGGAGGAAATGACCAGCTATGTGACCCTAGGAAAAAAATCTTGCTCAAAAAGAAGAAGGGCAATTTTGAGGACAGTGTCTGGTCAGTTTCTTAGATTGCCTTCAGGTCTGGCAATTATTAGCATATAGGAATGCAAGTGTCCAAAATGGAAAATTCCATAACAATATTGGAATCCATACCTATGGGCTGATATGATACCCAAAATGAGTTACTATGGTTACCATGATTCCATCTATACCCTCAGAATGGTGAGATCTACTTGTAGCTGTCCAGTGGGTTCACCTTGCCTGCTGCCTAGACAGAGCCAATTTATCACGACAGGGGAATTGCAATGGAGAAAGAGTAATTCACACAGAGCCAAGAGACCAGAGTTTTGTTATTATTCAAATCAGTCTCCCTGAACATTAGGGGATTAGAGTTTTTAAAGATAATTTGGCAGGTAGGGGCTTGGCAAGTGGGGCATGCTGATTGATCAGGTTGGAGATGGAGTCATAGGGGGTTGAAGTGAGATTTTCTTGCTGTTTTCTGTTCCTGGGTGGCATAGCAGAACCACTTGAACCAGCTTACTGGTCTGGGTGGTGTTAGCTGATCCATGGAGTACAGAGTCTGCAAATTATCTCGAGCACGGATCTTAGGTTTTACAATAGTGATGTTATCCCCAGGAGCAATTTGGAGAGGTTCAGTCTCTTGGAGCCAGAGGCTGCATGACCCCTAAACTGTAATTTCTAATCTTGCAGCTAGTTTGTTAGTCCTGCAAAGGCAGACTGGTCCCCAGGCAAGAAGGGGGTCTTTTTGGGAAAGGGCTATTAGCAATCTTGTTTCAGAGTCAAACCATGAACTGAATTCCTTCTCAAAGTTAGTTTGGCCTATGCCCAGGAATGAACAAGGACAGCTTAAAGGTTAGAAACAAGATGGGGTCGGTTAGGTCTGATCTCTTTCACTGTCATCATTTCCTCAGTTATAATTTTGCAAAGGCAGTTTCATACCCTACTTACATCAAAATCAGACAGGTAGCAGTGTGGGGCTAGGGAGGAGGAGATTGCAAGAAGATCTCAGTTTGATCCTTGTTTAAGGTTTGACCCAGGAGAATGAAGCAGGATCTCTTAGTAGAGTTTCAACCAAGGGAGATGGGTCTCAAGGCAGGGCTGCTATCAGAGAATAGGAATTGGAGTATGATTGAGAAATGGAGGCAGAAGTTCCAGGGAATGGGTTGAGCATGTGTGGTTGGGATTAAGGAAAGGAGGACTCATAATTAGATTCTGGGTTTATGGAAGCTTCATTGCTGGAATCCCTTATTTGCCTCTCCACCTGAAGTAACAGGATTCTGTCCTTCACATTCCTAGTCCAATCACAAAACTTAAGGCATTGTTCAAACCAAGGGCTCGATGGATATTTGTTGGATGAAGGAACACATGCACACGCAACTTGGTCAGGAATGGCTCACACACAGGGCAGGATGAACCCATGAAATTAGATCCCATAGTTGAGAGAAACAGAGCTTATGCTACCTATACCTGGCATGGAGTGAAGAGGAAAAAAAACACGAGGCAGAGAACAGAGAGGATGCCAGGAAGCCTTGTAACGCCTGCTGAGTTGAAGTTTTATTATTAGTTTTGTAATATATCAACAGCTACTCCATATTCAAATGTAAGAATTTATTATCTCTGCAACCGAAAGATGAATTCAAATTATCCTTGCATTGTTTCTCTCCATTCTTTAATTAGTTATATTGATTTCTTCTGTCTGGGAAATATATCAGAACCAAAGCATAATATTCATAAAGGCTTATTCCTGTTAAAGTACTAGAAATATTCCTGAGATACTTAACACTCTGTTGCATACCCCTTATTGTTACAGTTCACTAGTGCTAAAGGCGGAGAATTTAGGGGAGAAATCCTGATTTCCAGTCTAGTGATAAAATCAGAGACTCATGGTATTGGAGGTCTTATTAGAGAGCTTTTCTAATTCAGAGGAACTCCCACGATGACAACACTTCCAGTGATAGACAGCTCACCTGTTTTCCAGGCGATCAGCTTTATTCTTGGACAACAGTCAGAGAATCTGACTCAGTAGGTCTGGGGTGGGACCCAGTAATCTGTACTGTAATATCAATGATATTGTGTTACCAACTTATAACAATGTTTGACCATGTTTTAGAATCACTGTTTTAAATTAGCAATATTCAAAATTATTTTAGCAAGGTAGCCTATTTAGATAGAAAATCATACCTTACACAGAAGCAGGACCTTCAAGAAAGGGCAGAGAGTGGGGGGCCATTAGGCTGGACCTCTGAATTCAAGGAATTTTCAAATATAGGTGAGTGTCTGGTGATGACGGTAAGGTCTGATTATAAGTGTTTGTCCTAACCATAGCCTGTCAGCTTGTAATAGCTAACTCTAAAGATGGGAAAACAGACCTATGAGTAGGGCATCTAAAAATCTAAAAATGGTCCAGGCACCACTCTGCTCTAAGAAGACCCGTGTAGTAGGCAAACAGAGAAAACCTGTAAAAGAGGAGCTGGAATGGATTTCTAAAGCCTTCCTGCTCAGGTCTCTTCTGCCTGCCCCTCACCCCACAACGTGCCCACAGTGGCAAAGAACTCCCCAGCATTCATGGTTTGCAAACCATTGCTTGAGAAGTGTTGGTCTAGATATTTTCCTTTTGTCAACATCTCCCTTAATCTGTAGCAGTCAAAATGGTTCACATGCCCAGCAATCTATGGAAAGGCATAATTTATTATAAGAAGGAAACAAATGCACTATCGTTTCACCACAACCACACAGAGCCCAAAAGATGTCCCAAAGCATAGCTTTCTTCTGAAGATGTTTTCATTTGTTTCATTCCCTGAAGGCCTCATGGAGCCACTTCTGCCTTTGGTATCCTGACCTCTTTACTCTGCGCCCACAATTTCCTGGATCCTCCCTGAAAGGATAAATGAAATTCCTTACTTTCTGTCATAGGAGTACATTTAAGTGTTCCAAATTCGTTAGGATGGAACAGTCCCGATACTACCTTTGCACCATCTCCCATAGCATATTGTCAAAGAGTTGCTATGGTAAAAATATTGGCTTTTTAACTATGTCTTACAAAATATACTCTTCCCACCAGGGTGAAGTGAAGGAAGGAATGAAGAGGATGAGAGAAACAGAAATCTCAGCCTCCACATAGATGGTCCAGAGAGGGTTTCCCACCAGGGTGAAGTGAAGGAAGGAATGAAGAGGATGAGAGAAACAGAAATCTCAGCCTCCACATAGATGGTCCAGAGAGGGTCTGGGTGAACAGTCAGAAGGGATGAATACATTCTAAGACATTTTTCCTCATATTTTAGCATCTCTGAAATTGGGTGACAGCTTACAATCAATAGTGTATCTTAGCTTATTTGGCAGTTTTTGTCTTTTAGTTGTGTATAAAATAGTAGTCCATTTACAGTGGATGGTGACTTAGATTCAGTGAAATTCAATAATTCGAACTCGCTTTTCCTCTTTCTGAAAGTAGCTTATCCCAGTGACCTGGAGTCAGCATTCTTGGGGAATAACCCTTCTGATGACTTTGGATTTGCTATGAACAAATGACAGCTTTTGTCAAATGCCTTGATAAATAAAAGAGCATTTCTAAGATTTACCAATCTAGTGACCTTATTTTTTTTTTTTTTAGAAAAGGCAATTGATTAACTCAGTCAGCAAATCTTTTATTGAATACCTGCTATGTACCAACTATAGTGCTAAATGTGAATGTATATCTGTATCTATATCTATATCTGTGTTGAACAACACAGGTAACATCATTGTTCTTAAGAAGCTTTTTGCCAGGCCCAGTGGCTCATGCCTATACTCCCAGCACTTTGGGAGGCCAAAGCAGGTGGATTGCTTGAGCCTAGTAGTTCAAGACCAGTCTGAGAAAACAGCAAAACCCCGGCTCTATTAAAATATAAAAATTAGCTGGGTGTGGTGGCATGCCCTGTCGTCCCAGCTACTTGGGAGGCTGAGGTGGGAGGATCACTTGAGCCTGGGAGACAGAGGTTGCAGATAACTGAGATCATGCCACCACACTCCAGCTTGGGTGAAAGAGCAAGACCATGTCTCAAAAAAACAAAAAAAGAAGAAAAAGCTTTTTGTTATCTAGGACATTACTGTCCAATAGAAATATACTGGAAGCCGGCCAGGCGCGGTGGCTCACACCTATAATCCCAGCAGTTTGGGAGGCCAAGGCGGGCGGATCATGAGGTCAGGAGATGGAGACCATCCTGGCCAAAATGGTGAAACCCTGTCTCTACCCAAAATACAAAAAATTAGCCGGGCGTGGAGGCGTGCATCTGCAGTCCCAGCTACCAGGGAGCCTGAGGCAGGGGAATTGCTTGAACCCAGAAGGCAGATGTTGCGGTGAGCCAAGATCACACCACTGCACTCCAGCCTGGTGACAGAGCAAGACTCTGTCTCAAAAAAAAAAAAAAAGAAAAAAAGAAAAAAGAAATATACTGGAAGCCACACATGTAATTTTATTTTTTGAATGGTCACATTACAAAAAGTGAGGAAACAAAATTAATTTTAATAATGTATTACATTTAACTGAATATATGCAAAATATTTCTTAAGAGGCATTTTGCATTTTAAAAATACCTGTCATGCAAAAACCAGTGCGTATTTCATCTGCAGCACATCTCAGTTAGGACTAGCCACAGTTTAAGTGTTCAATAGCTACATGTGGCTAGTGGCTACCAAATTGGACAGGACAGTTCTAGGGAGTGGTAAACAAGCAAATAAGATTATTTTGGATAGGAATATGATCTATGAAGAAAATAAAGTAAGATTGTGGAATCAACAGTGAATGGGAGTTATTTTAATAAAGTCTTTTATTTTATTTTACTGTGGTAAGAACATTTAACACAAGATTTACCCTCAACAGAATTTTCAGCATACAATACATTATTGTTCATCATAGATAGGGTGTTGTGCTGCAGATTCCTGGAACTTATTCATCTTACATAACTGAAACTTTGCACCTGTTGATAAGCAACTCTTCATTTCCTCCTCCTCCCAGCCCCTGGCAACCGCCATTCCATTCTTTGACTCTAGAGAAGTTGACTATTTTGGATACCTCATATAGGTGGAATTATGCCGTATTTGTCCTTTTGTGATTGCCTTTGTTTCACTTAGCATAATGCCCTCAAAGTTCATCCATACTGTCATATATTGCAGAATTTCTTTTTTTTTTTCTTTTTTTTTTGAGACAGAGTCTTGCTCTGTCACCCAGGCTGGAGTGCAGTGGCATGGTCTCAGCTCACTGCAACCTCCACCTCCCAGGCTCAAGTGATTCTCCTGCCTCAGCCTCCTCAGTTGGTGGGATTACAGGCATGTGTCACGTGCCTGGCTATTGTTTGTACTTTTAGTAGAGACCACGTTTCACCATGTTGGCCAGGCTGGTCTCGAACTCCCAACCTCAAGTGATCTGCCCACCTCAGCCTCCCAAAGTGCTGGGATTGCAGGCATGGGCCACCCCAGTGGCCTAAATTTCCTTCTTTTTAATGGCTGCATAGTAATGGTCTTTTTTTGAGAAGGTAGTATTGAGATGATCTAATCGGTGAGAAATAGCTTGCTATGCTAAAATGGGATATAATGAGGGCTCCAGGTCTCAGGAATCATCAGAGTAAAGTCCCTTGGAAGGAATGAATTTGGTGCATTATAGAAATGGAATGAAAGTGGCTTTAGCAGAGGGAGAGCATGTATGTGTGTGCAGTGGGTGGGAATAGGGGTGAGGGGTGGACTAGGTGGGTAGAGTGATACAGGACTAAGAAGGAGAAGTAAAACAGGCACCAGATTATGAAGAGTTTGGGGGGCATTGTAAAGACTAGGGCAGGCTGGGCCCAGTGGCTCACACCTGTAATCCCAGCACTTTGGGAGACCGAGGCGGACAGATGTTGAGGTCAGGAGCTGGAGACCAGCCTGGCCAACATAGTGAAACCCTATCTCTACTAAAAATACAAAAGAAAAAAAAAATTAGCTGGGTGTGGTGGTGGGCGCCTGTAATCCCAGCTACTTGGGTGGCTGAGGCAGGAGAATCACTTGAACCTGGGAGGTGGAGGTTGCAGTAAGCCGAGATTGCGCCATTGCACTCCAGCCTCGGCAAGAATGCGAGGCTCCATCTCAAAAAAAAAAAAAAAAAAAAGACTAGGGCAAGGATGTTGGTTTATACGTGTAATCACACTAGTTTCTGGTGACCAGTGCATTCATTTTTAAAGTATTCACATCCACTTGTTTAATAATCAACCCTGGAATTTTGCTGCAGATTGATGTCTAGATTTTCAGTGTGAGGTTTTCAAAAGCTACCTCCCTTTCCCTTGTTCAAAGTTGGGCATTGTCTTTTGGCATCTCTCTCTCCTCTTTTCTGTCATTTTCAATGACAGAAAACTGGAGTGACGCTGAGTCCACACCTTCAAATTCCTCCAGTGCTCAAGGATGTTGTCCAAATGGGCCTGGGAACGTGAACACATTTTCAGTGAGTAAATTCTCTTTTACTAGATTGTCACATATCTCCACCTTCATTTCTCTTTTTATGGTATTCGTACTATTCTTTTCAGTTTCAAGATATCACTTGCTAAAGAAAGCGGAAGTACAACAGCATCTGAATTAATTTCACTTTCCACTGGTTGTTAAAAATATATCATTTTCCCTCCCTTCTCTTTTTTGCTCTGAACATACCAATCTTGGCTGAAATTTTTATATGAGTTTCAGCTCATGTAGTGTATTGCTTTCTAAATACTGGTATTTATAGAATCCCTTTGTCTTTTGTGCTTTGAACAATTGATGGTGGTAACCACCTTCCTCCCATATCCCCCAATATCAGGGCGTTTTTGACTCTTCAGTTTCCCATATGTCCAAATTCTGGCAGTTCTTAGGTTAGTCATGATTCTCAATTGCGTGTTACAGAAATCTAGCCCAACTGATTTAAGCCAAAAGAAAATAAGCTGGTTCACATGATTGGGAAGGCTGTCTTTGTCTTTTATGTTTTTAATTTGTTTTCATTCTTGAAAGGTTCTCCAGTGTGGCCACACTGGCCTAAAAAGGAAAAAGCAAAAGCAAAAACAAAAAAGTCCCAGATAAGACCGGTATTTGCCCGCCTTGGGTTACATGCCTACCCCAAACCAGTCCTCATGGGGATATGGTGAACTCACTGGCCAGTGGTGATCACATCCATCACTCATGCCACACGGCCTGTGAATGGTAAAGGTGGTTCCTCAAAGGAAGATCAGTCAGAATTCTGTATGAGAAGAGGTGTGGGGGGATGGATAATAGGTAAGTAGGATGATGACCTAATAGCAAATGACCCTTAGAGTCTCATGTCTCATTGCTCCTTCCTTTACCGCGTCACTTGTACTTGTTCTCTTCTTCCCAGTTCCTCTGCCTCTCCTTTAGCGGGGTTACATTTGATTTTTGCCTCAGTTGTTGAAAATTCCCCTTCACCCATCTTTCAGCTTCTTCTTTGTTTTGCACAGCCGTGTTGCACGATTCATGGGGTACCATTTATATGAAAGTCTCTGAATGCACAGTGCAACACTGTGGACCAATTTTCTCCCCAACACAGTTCCTTCCCAGGTGATGCCTTCAGACTAAGCTTCTAAACTGTAGTTCTAAACATACCAGAATCTGCAGAGGCCACCAGATAAAAGTCATTGTTCAGAGCAGGGTAGAGAAACACCATGTTTAAAGGGTGGGAGCTGGAATGAGATAGAACAATGAAAAGGGAATAGCGACATTGTATTGGATTAGCTGATGAGAGGAACAGGAGACAGACAATATAAGATACAGTTTTCTAAACACAGGGAGCTTGTAAATATGGTAAAGGAAGAGAACCACACAAGTATCCACCTTGTACACTAGTACGTGGGAGGAGCCATAGGAGGGGTGCTGTCTAAATTTCAAAGACAACCTGTGGCTGGAACAATGAGGGACAGCATCGTCAGAGAGGTGACGTTCGAGCTGGTCTTTGAAGGATTGGTAGGGTTGTATTGGCTAAGAGGAGGTGAGGAGGTGAGCAAGCATGGCACAGAGAATCGTTCAAACAAAGACATGGTAAGTTTGGTGGGAGGTCGGAGAGCGGTGAACAGTTCAAATCGGCTCTTTCACAGGGCGGACTGAAAGAATAAGTTTAGGCTAGATTGTGGAGGATGTTGAATAGCATTGGAGTTTGAAGATAATGAAGATGGTTCAGGTTGCTAAAAAAGAAATACACCCCAAGGACAAACAGACATTTATCTGGTGGTTGGGAGGGCCATTTGCCCTTCTATATGCTTTCAAGAGAGGGAGCAGCTGAGTGACCTGCATTCCTGGGATCTGGCACTGGCAAGCCCCTTTTCCAACCGAGGCACAGCGGGCATCCTTCTGTCCCTGGCATGAGGGGTTGGGCCTGTCACCTTAGCAACCAGGACTCATGCCCCAGAACACATTTTAGCACATGGCCCCAGAGCTGTCCTGATACTGAATCTTGATTCTTGGCCCCATCTTGGCTCCCCAGCCAGGCTGTGCTCATTTGGGATCTTCTGCTGTAACTGAGGTGTCCCCAGGGTCTCTGTGGGGTCTTGGAGCAGGCAGGGCACAGAGTGTCAGGGAAATACCGTGGGTCCTATTTGCATGCTCTGTGTGCGGTATCATCTCCCAGCTGGTCTGAAAGGTCAGCCAGCAGATCTTGTTTGTGAAAATAGAAAGGAGCATAAGTTGCTGACTCTTTCTTTCTTAATTCTTTCTCTTTCCCTTCTACCCTGGGACTGGGAGTTGGGTTATGCTTCTTGCCAGGAACTTTCCTTCCTTGTCATCTGACTGCCTCTCTTTCTTCCCCTCTCAAAGGGACAGGATGGATTTCTTGGCTGGATTTCTGATAGTTTGTGAAAGGCCTTCACTTCTTTGCTGGCAGAGGCTGGCTTCAGTGTGACTTGTGCAACATGAGACGGTATGTATCAGGACTTCACCCCAAGGTGCCCTGGGGAGCACACTCCAGCAGGGCATCCCTGCTGACCCCTCAGGGGTCCCTGGAATGGGGAAGAGGGGAGGGCGGGCAGTGGAGTTAGAATACATGTGGGAGGCGTGGCCACTATGGGTGGCTTCCCATTCCCCAGGACACCAGGCCATTCGGATAAAGTCACAGATGCCTCTTCTCTGGTCCCGACTAGTTCGGAAAGTGCTGGGCAATGAACAGATGCTCAGATGTCCTGTGGAGATGATTCATTTCTGTAAGACTTTTTTCCTACTCCTCAACTGCATTTCAACAAGAGCTTGCTTTTTCTCATTATGGTCTGTTGCTGGCAGCAGGGTTAGGAGTAGATCTTACTATACCAAAACGCAGATGCCTCCAACCCAGCCTTCCAGCAGAACAGGTACCAATCCTTTGATTGGAAATATTTCTGGGCTCTGGCTGCAAGAGAAACGCCCCTCCACCCACTACCTCCGCAACACACACATCTCTGTCAAGGAGGCTCACCACTTATTATTTGTAAAAAGGATGAACACTCTTCAAGTTAAGAGAGCACCTGTTTGAGTCAGACCCAGGTAATAAATCCCAGCTCGCCCACTTGCCTGTGAGCCTGGGCATGTCCTATTCAGAGCCTCAGTTTCTACATCTGTTCAATAGGATGCCAGCAGTACTCACAGTGATGCTGGAAGAACTAGACAAGCCACGTGTGCAACGCGTTCAGCACAGAGCATGGCACACACTAAGCCGCTCAATAAGTGGTAGCTGCAGTTGTTATTTAGGTGGTAGTTTTGCTGTTAGTGTTTGGTACTGGTTAATCAAGAGGAGGAAGATGGTCCCGAAGTGGGACCCCGTGTGCTCCCAACCGCTGTTGCTCCCACAAACAGGCCAGGCAGCTGTTACAAAATGGCATTTACTTGGGAGCTAATTTAACACAATATTAATTTTTAAGATGCAACTCGGTCATCTCTAGGCTCCAGGGCCTTCGCACTCACATCTGGCACACTGCCCCACAGAGCCAGTCTTCGCCGTGACTTCCAGATTGACCTCAGGAGAGTGTTTGTGGCTTAGCTATCAAAGGGTTGTTAATTTTACACACATACCACATTAACACACACTTTAAATGGTCTCATTAGTTTTTCTGCTGATATCCAGCTTTGAAATTATTGCTCTCACTGCAGAGCCCCCGCAGACATGAGCTCTCATTATTTTTAGGGATAATACCCACACACACCCATAAATCTAGGGCAGCTGCCATTTGGGCATTCTTTGTGGTTCAACTGGTCCATTATATTGGAGAAGTGGTAAGTCAGAAACCATCATGTGCTGTTCTGTTGGGACACATGCAAGCAGAGTAACTCAACTGCACAAATGCAGGAGGAGAGCTGGCTGCATGCTTAGGTGAGAAGAATCAGGTGCTGTGGTGGACCACAAGCCTGAGAATAGTCAGCAGTGCAACTCAGTTCCAATGACTGACATTCTTTATGGGAAGCCTGTGGGCATCTGTTGCTGATGCTCAACCTGGCTAATTCCCCTAAGAGGAAGCATTAGATGAAAGCGGGACTCAGTACATCTGACACAATTTCAAAGGAGGTTTTATTAAAGGCTAGCTCCTGGTGTAACAATGTAACAACCCCTTCAGCTCTGAGGGTCAGAATGTTACACTTTATTTACTTTCTCTACAAAGCTCAGAACCTTTACTTCTCAGGATTTCTTTTAAGATAAAAATTACCCTATCAAGTTTTGAAGTTGTATATGGTGCTGTGCTGAGGCCCTTACAAAGAAGAAAGGGGCAGTGGGGCCAAGTACACACACAAGAAGGTCCTGCAGCCCTGGATGCTCACTCATCTCCATTGGCCATCAGAGGTGGACATCAGTGGGCTGGTGGTTAGAATTCTCTCTTGTGCCCTCCCCTGGCCCCTATTCTATGGGCTATGGCTGGGCAGCCTGAAAATTATTAATCATCCTCTCTTTTGGGCTGGTGCCTAGAAACAATGGGCAGCTTCCGATGGGGCTAGAGTGATGGGGACTGAGGACACGGGACTATTTGTCAGACTCAGGCCTCCCATCAGAAATTGAGGAGGCTGGAGGTAAGTCTGCAACTTCACTACTGCTGTCATCCATATAAAGGAACCCTTGGCTAACCATAATCCACCCCACAGCCAGATGCTGTGCAGACTCTATGTGTGTCTCACCAGCAAACCAAATGATAATAATAAACTTCAGTTGTGGGGACCTTCTGCAGGCAGCCCTAAAGCTGCTGGCTCCAAGCCAACACCATCCAGCAAAGTATCCAGGCACTTTGCAGAAGCAGTTTCTCTGCTGGGTATCATTTAGCACCCATCCTCCCCTCGGACTGTAAGCTCCGTGAGACCAGGTCTTTCTCACCACATGAAGGCCCAGCACAGAGCTTAGTACCCAGTAGGCACTCAATAAGTATTTGGGCTACACATAAACACACCCCTGAATTAAGAGCTTTGAGCTGCATCATCCTCTCATGGCTGTGTATGTTGAAAAATGAAAAAATATTTCTTATAAATAACGAAGAAAAAAAATCAGGTTCAGAACATTATGTACTTAGTGATTCCAGTTCTGCAAGAGAGAGGGAGCAAGACAGAGAAAGGGGTAGGAAGAGATAGTGAGGGAGGGAGAGACTGTCAGAGGTGGGGAGACCCAGAGAAAGGCTAAACCCTGAAATATTAATAGTGGTTTTCATGGGATGGTAATCAGTTTTCCTTTTTTGTTTTTCTATGTATTTTCTAAAAATGTTATAATGCCCATGTATTAGAAAGATTTTTTTTATTAAAATTATGAACAGATAAACACTCGGAAACCTGTGTTTTATTATGGCAACTTGGCAAATAAAATGTTCCCTTATTTACAGTAGTCCCTTTCATCAGCTTCAGCCACCTTATTTATGTGCCCTCCTTTCCTCCCAGGGCTGTGATTTTTATTTTAACTTGAAGAACCAGGTTGCAGAGAGGGAAGAAAAACTCACAAAGCTCCCAGCAATCTAGAGGCTGATTTTTCCCAAGCAAGCAAATCCCTTTGGGGAGGTGAGGAATGATTGTACTGAATGAAGAGGTGATCTAAGGTCATCATTAAATAGATGTGTTGCTTTTCCCAGAGTCGGCTGAAAAGATCAAGTGACTACTGAAAAGTTACAATTCGATAATTAACAGAATTTCCTCACAGCTTTATAGGCTTCAATTCTTATTCTCCGAAGTGCTGACCTCATTGCCTCCTCTCCTCTCCAGGAAGCAGCAGTCAGAAATTGGAGTTTCAGAGGGGCTGGCAGAGTTGCAATGTACCTGGGACACTAGGTACTAAGGGGTAGTGAGGGAAGGTGGGCAGTGGGCAGTGGGCAGTGGGAGTGGGGGCGGTGGTCGTTCTCTCTTCACCTTAATTTCCAGGCATTTCAGAATTAAACTCATGGTTTAAATTCGGTAATTATCTAATCTCAGATGCTTTTGCATACTACCCAGTTCCTGATATATAATGTTTTATTCACTTGTTTCTTAATGCAGTTTTATATTGGGATCTGCCTCACAAACTATTGTAATCTAACTTAAGGGCCCTTTTGAGCTACAGTGTGGCATAAATGCATCCATCCATTCATTTATTCTAGCTTAAGGTAAAGGCTAAGCTGCTGTAACAAAAAATGTAGCCCCTGTCTTTCTTACATGCACTCCCAACGTGAGTTGTCCAAGCTGGTGGCTGAGCATGGTCCAATGTGACCTGAGAGCATGTCTGTTTCAGCTTGTGGGAAGGTGAAAGGGAGGAAATCCAAGGCAGGCTGCTTATCTTTTCTAAAAAAAATTAATAAACCTTATTTTCTAGAGCTGCTTTAGGTTCACAGCAAAACTGAGCAGAAAGTACAGACAGTATCCATGTGCCTGCTGCCCCCGCATATGTTCAACCTCCCCCACTAGCAACATCCCATACCACAGTGGTGCATTTGTTACAGTCCCTGTACCTACATTGTCACATCATTATCACCCACAGTTCATGGCTTATATTAGGGCTCACTCTTGGTATCGTATATTCCATAGGTTTTGACAAATGTATAATGACACGTAGCCATCATTATAGTATTGTACAGAATAGTTTCACTGGCCCCAAATCCTCTGCCTACTCACCTTTCCCTCCCCCAACCCCTGGGATTTCACTGTCTCCATAGTTTTGTTTTTTCCAGAATGTCATCTAGTTGGAATAATATAGTATGTAACTTTCCAGACTGGTTTCTTTCACTTAGTAATATGTGTTTACTTTTTCCTCCATGTCTTTTCATGGCCCATTTCTTTTTAGCACAGAAAAACAACAGCCTATTGTCTAGATGTAGCACAGTGTATTTATCCACTTACCAACCAAAGGACATTTTGGTTGCTTCTAAGTTTTGGTGATTCTGAATAAAGCTGCTATAAACATCTGTGTGCAGGTTTTCATGTGGACCTAAGTTTTCAATCCATGTAGGTAAATAACCGAGGAATGTGTTTGCTGGATTACATGGGAAGACTATGTTCAGTTTTGTAAGAAGCTGCCAAACTATCTTGTAAAGTGGCTGTACCATTTCTGCATTCCCACCACCAAAGAATGAGAGTTCCAGTTGCTCCACAACCTCATTGGCACCGGATATTATCAGTGTTTTGGATTTTGACCATTCTGATGTGTAGTGGTAACTCATTGTTTTAATTTGCAATTCTCTAATAATATATGATGTTCAACTTTAAAAAAAAGACAGGGCTCATTTTAGCAAGGTCACAGCTCACTGCAGCCTCAACCTCCTGGGCTCAAGCAATCCACCCACTTTAGCCTCCCAAGTAGCTAAGACTACAGGCATGTGCCAACACATCCAGATTTATTTTTTTATTTTTTTTAGAGATGAAGTCTCACTGTTGACTAGGCAGTTCTCAAACCCCTGGCCGCAAGCTATCCTCCCACCTCAGAATCCCAAAGCACTGAGATTACAGGCATAAGCCACTGAGCCCAGCTGATATTGAACATCTTTTCATATGCTTACTTGTCATCTCTATATGTTCTTTAGTGATGTGTCCATTCAGGTCTTTTGCTTATTTTTTAATTGAATTGATCATCTTCTAGTTGTTGAATTTTAAGAGTTCTTTGTATATTTGGATGAGTCCTTTATCAAATGTGTCATTTGCAAACATTTTTCTCCCAGTCTGTGGCTTGCCTTCTCATTCTCGATACTGTCTTTCATAGAGCAGAAGTTTTTTAATTTTAATGGAGTCCAATTATCAACTGTTTATTTCATGGATCATGCCTTTGGTGCTATATCTAAAAAGTCATTGCCATACCCAAGGTCACCTAGGTCCACTTGAAAATAACATTATACTACTTCATGGGAAGTACAAGTATCTCATGATTAAAAAAATTCTAATTCCTCCTTCCCATCTCTTGTATCATTGTTGTCATTCATTTCACTTATACATAAGCATGAATTATTTTGCACGTTCTTTCTCTTGACTCTAAGTTCCTTGAGGATAGGAATTGTATCATTATTTATTGCTGTATTTTTTCGACTAAACTTTTTTCTCAAATGAAATATAATTTACTAATAAGAACAGTAATAAAATCATAATCGTTATGATTTATCCAGTGTATAAATAAATCACAAGTGAGCCAGGTAATTCATTTACCATATCTTATTTCATTATCATAACAATCACCTAAGGAAGGTTATATTATCCTCATTTTATAGATTACAAAACTGGGATTCAGAAAGCACAAAGTAACTTAGGCAAGGTCCCACAGTTCCTAAGCAGTACATCTAGAATTGGAAACCAAATCTGCCTGACTCCAATTAAAGGCAGTTTTTAAAGAGCATCTATCAAATGGAGAGATGAGCCTGGAAGACCTCTGGCTCCATCCTTTGAGAGACAAGGCCTTACTTTGTCACCCAAGCTGCAGTGCTGTGGCACAATCATAGCTCGCTGCAGCCTCCAACTCCTGGGCTCAAATGATCCTCCTGCCTCAGCCTTCTGAGTAGCTATGACAACAGGCATGCACCACCACCCCTAGCTATTTTTTTTTTTTTTTTTTTTGGTAGAGACAGGGTTTCGCTTTGTTACCTTAAAAAGTTCTGGCCTCAAGCAATCCTCCCACCCTGGCCTCCCAGCATGCTGAGATTACAGGGGTGAGCCACTGCTCCCAGCTCCTGGTCCATTGAGAAGTTTTTAAGAACCTGGTCTATGCCAGTCATTACGTTGGGTACTGGGAATACAAGAGTGAATGACACGATGCTTCCCCTTAAGGAAAATACAGAAATTAGTAGATGTAGCTACACTAAGGTAAATGCTCTGATAGGGACTTTGTGAGCAGAGAGAAGGGTCCCATCCTGGGAAGTTAAGGAGAGTTTCTGAAGGAGGTCAAATCAGACTGAGGCGCGGAAGATGAGTTAGGCAGGTGAAGAAATGGAGGAAGGCTATTCCAGGGCATGAAAACAACATGAGAAAGTCTCGCAGATGTGAGGCAGCATGAAGGGTGTCCCCGGACGCTCCTTCCCCACTGCCGCGGCGCATTTTCACACGGAGGGAGCTCCCCTATCAACTCCTCCCCTCTCTCTCTTTACTTCTGCTCATAGTGGCAAGAGGAGAGTGAATTCTGATTAGTAAATCCAAGAATAACCTGAGTGTGTGAGATTCCACTTTCTTCTCTTGTTGATGGGAATGGGCTGCTGACAGGGAACATGTGCTTATCTTGTTCTGGAGTTCACAGTGAGGATGTGCCCTTGTCTACAGAAAGATGTTTTCTGCAGTATTGACTTCACCAGTAATAAAGTGGGTATGTTGATCTTTCATGTGAGGTCGCCTTGTCGTGTTACTTGATTCAGATCTCCAGCAGGGAAGGGAAGTGCAATGTCATGAACCTCCTAGAACCCCAACACAATGAGAACATAGGTGTGGAGTGGGGAGGGCAAGAGATGTGGCTTGCCAGGTCTGGAAGAGGGCGCTCAAAGGAGGCCTTTATCTTGAAGGTCATGTATGGGATCCCTCTGAACTGGGTTTTATTTATTTTTTGAGACGGAGTGTCGCTCTGTCACCCAGGCTGGAGTGCAGTGGCACGATCTCGACTCACTGCAACCTCTGCCTCCTGGGTTCAAGCAATTCTCCTGCCTCAGCCTCCCGAGTAGCTGGGACTACAGGCGCCGGCCACCACACCTGGCTAATTTTTTGTATTTTTAGTAGAGACGGAGTTTCACCGTGTTAGCCAGGATGGTTTCGATCTCGTGACCTCGTGATCCACCGGCCTCAGCCTCCCAAATTGCTGGGATTACAGGTGTGAGTTACCATGCCCGGCTGTGAACGGGGTTTTAAGCTGGCAGGTAACCCACTCAGAATTGTGTTCTAGGTTATTTTCCCTGGCAACACTAGAGCATGGACATGAGGGTAGGCAATGAGGTAGCAAAAGACCAAAGGCAAGGAGACCAATCTAGAAGTGACTGAGTCATATGCGCTAGGGAGCTTGAGGCCTGAGTCATGGCAGGGAAAAAACACAAAGAAGAGGGCTGATCAAGCATATAGTTAGGATCCTACATACAAAAGATGAATGATCCACCCATTGTGCTGGTACGAATAAGGAAGACTAATCTGGGACGAGTCTCGGTTTTCTGACTTTGGTAATTAAGTGGATTAAAATTCCAGTTTCATAGATAGAAAACAAAACAAAAGGATCCAAATAGGGAGATGTGAGGCAATGACGCATTTAGTTTTGCCATGTTGATTTCCATGTATGGATCTCCAGGGAGATGTCTAGCAGACTACATTGGGTAAGAGTCTAAAGTCCAGCACTAATGTCAGTCTTGGAGATTTATATTTGGGAGCCATCGGCATAGGGAGGCGAGCATCAAAATAATGACTGTGTCAGATAACAAAAAAATAAATCAATAGACCAGAAGGAAACCCTTAGGGGAATGCAAACATTTAAAAGTTGGCAGAGGAGAAAGTCCATGCGAAAGAGAACAAAAAGCAATGAGCGGAGATGTAGGAGGAGAATCATGAGAGATGTCAAAGAAGCAGAGAATTTGGAAAGGTCTGGATAAGAAACAGTGTCAAATGAAAAGCTCAGTTACAATAACACTGGGAGTGTCCAGTGTCTTTGACAATTTGGAGGTGATGCTTTTGAAAGCAGTTTGAGTTGAGTGGTAAGGTCAGAAGCCAGGTGGCAGTGAGTTTAGAAGTGAGGAAGTAAAGACTCCAAGTATTTATCGTCACAAAATAGGTGTTATTTTCAAGACACTTGGCTGAGAAGAAAAGGAGAGGTCGAGAGAGCCTTGCTCCTCGATAGGTGAGTTTTGGTGTATTTATAGGCTGAGGGCAATGAACTACTAACAGGCAAGAGAGTTAATTTATAGAAGAAAGGAAACTGTGCATGCAGCAAGGTCCTGAAGGGGAAAGGAGATAATGAATGAAAGCTGATTTGAGAGGGGGGAGGTGTGTGTGTGTGGTGTGGTGTGTGGTGTATGTAGTTTGTGGTGTGTGTGTGTGGTGTGTGTAGGTGTGTGAGGGGGTGTGGAGGGGTGTGGAGGGGGGTGTGTGTGTGGGGTGTGTGTG